>NC_092412.1:238614710-238712210 GCF_040894005.1 Engystomops pustulosus
AAAAAAAAAAAATTAGCAAAAATTCCACCAATTACAAAGCAAGTTTAAAAACATGTAGTGATGAACGGAGCCGTATCTTGACGCACATTGTGGCTTCGCGTTTTCCCCCTATCAGTAACACCCGTAATCTGCGCTCATGTCGCTATTCACCATAGGATCATCACTCCCTGATCATCGCTCCCTGATCATCTCTCCCTGATCATCGCTCCCTGATCATCGCTCCCTGATCATCGCTCCCTGATCATCGCTCCCTGATCATCGCTCCCTGATCATCGCTCCCTGATCATGCACACTCCAATGGAATGTAAATGCTAGCTTTGCCTGTGGCTTTTAAAGAGTTAACACCAACAATTGGTACCAGCACCAATTGTGGGTGAGGGTTCCATTTCAGTACTTGGATCGTACCCCAAAAAAGATTTTCAGGTTCGTCCAAACTTGTCTAAACTCAAACTTCCTCTGGCCCTAAATACTAAGGTAAATGAAACAAGCCCAAAACTCTGAATAAATAAAGCCAGGCAAAAATTTCAACGAAAAACGATAAATCTCTCCCTATGATTTTTTGTGCAGATTATTTTTTCTGAAGTGCGAAAAAAAATACTGGGGGTGAGGGGGTGAATACATTTTTGCACATCTACATTTTGCATGTGGCACAGTATAAAGCTCTCTGCGAGACATTCAACTAAAAGATACAAATCTTTGTCAGTGCTGGAGCCTGACTTTTTAGTTGCTAAATAAACTGTAATTTCACTCCAGGACTGAGCAGTGTACAGGCACCTAATTACACTGTACACATTAAAGGGGTTGGTCACTTTACCACATGTTTTGTGTAATGTGTGTGTAAGTGTTGGGGGGCAGGTTATTAGGTCATTTACCAATATACATCTATTTATAGTTCTGCTCCGCTTTCTGATATGTAAAGTGAAGCCTCCTGTCTTTTACCACATCAGCCAGAGATTCCTGACCATAAAATGGGCGCAGATGGAGGGTCATGTGATCTCTAACTGTCCATGAGCAATCGCCCTGCCAGGGCCTTATGATAGCATTCATGAGTAGTATAACATGGCAGGGCGATTGCTCATGGACACAAAATTAAACAGCAAGAAAAAAAAATACAAAATCATGAGTAGAGGTCTCAATGGGGTTATTTATCATTAGGCGGCTCCTAGGGACAGTTTTTGAAGATCCGTTGCCCATCAGATTCATTAAATGCATAAAAAGTCCCAACACATAAACCAGCAAGGGACTGGAGTGACTATGAGACTTTTTATGGAGCTTTTTTCAATATCTGGCTTTGCACGGTGTTACACCAGCAGTAGTTCTATGCTTTCACCAGATTAATGAAGAGGTGTATATAGTCCTGTGAGACTTTTTAGCAGTGAAAAGTCCCAAAAAACCTCAATGCGACTTTTTTACGCCAAAAAAAAAGACCAGGAAAACCAATAATAAATAACCCCCAATGAGATTATCACTAGAAAACCAACCAAGGATTCCAGGTTTCCAGATATTCAGAAAATGTATCATGAAGATCATGAAGTTCCTCCTTACTTTGTATATAGAGATAGTTGAGGGTCTGGTAAACTTCCAGGACCATGGCATGTCGGAGGTGGCTAGTAAGTGAGTAAGTTTTGTGTATGTTTAGCGTGAATTTCAGGAAAGCTCCTGGCACATACGATAAATGTATCCACAGACATATACCAGAAGGTGGAGGACTCAGTTTTGTCTGTGAATATGTCACCTCCAGCAGGAAATAATGGATGAAATGCAGCAGATCGCCGAACTGGGCGATGTGGAATACATGGTAGCCCTCCATTGTAAGGAAAAATCTAGGGAGGGAAAAAGTGCTAATGTAACTAATGCAGCCTAGTAGGGAAGGGGAAGAGTTGTGCTATAGCAGGGTTGTTACCCAAGCTACCACAGTCTATTTTTGTGCAGATTTTAGCCAAAGCCAAAAATGAGTCCCAATAAATTTTAACTTTGTGATTTTAGATCCAATTCTGACTATACATGAAGTAGCGGTGTAATTCCAGCCTTACTGTGAGGATGGAGTATAATATATATATCTGCAGCCATGGTCTTTCCATAAGTTTCATTTAGATCTTCATGCTAATGACATGTTGACCCTACCAGACAATCATTGACCCCAATATTGCATCAATATGGCTACATGTTGTATAAATGTATAAAAGGAAATCTACCATGAAAATATATCCTGATAAACCAGAGACACTTACTCATAGATGCAGGTACCGTGACTGTGATAATCTTCTTCATGTTATCCATAGTATCCTTCCTTCTAAAATCAACTTTTTAAATTATGTTAATGAGCCAGGAGGACTCTGAGGTGTAACCAGAGCCCCTCCGTGCTGTAGCTTCACACTGACAAAAGTTGTTACACTGTGCAGGAGCACTTCCTCTTCCCACTGTGTGAGATTACAACAGACAGAGGGAAGGGGGAAGTGCTGAGGGAGCAGGGGGAGACATGCTCATGTACAGTATAACAACCTGTGAAGGTATAGCACAGAAGGGCTGTGGTAACACCACCCCAGGGCCCTTCTGGATCGTTAGCATAATTCTAATAGTTGATTTTAGAAGGAAGGAGGCCATGGATAACACATATAAGACTATACCACAGTCACGGTGCCTGGATCTATAAGTAAGTGATATCATTGTAATAGGGGGTGGTAGGAGTTCATAGCACCGGATGTAGATACTAAGTAAATTCTACTTTTCTATAGAAAGACCCTTAGAGCAACAGTCATGTTTCTGTTATCGCTGGATACATTGTAAGGCACTTCATGTAACAAAGCCAGGACTTTGCTTATTCAGATCAATTGCTGGAGAAAAATGAATCCCTGCCATCACCGTGTGCTTAGTATTTCATGTAGGAATGTAAGCAATGCAGCCTGGAGAAGCCGCTATTAAGCCCACCTGCGCACAGGTGCTGTGTTACCATGGAGACAAGAATAGATACAATGTAGACAAATAGTAACGCAGCGAGATATAACCTCCTTATATTCTTCACCGTGCCCCTTTTCCGAAAGACAACTCCTTTCCGAAACTCATCTCACTGACCCTCTCCGCTCTTCTCAAGCACCGGATAAATTCCATTGGGCAGATGGTTTTTTAAGAAACAAAAAAACATTAAAATGATAAAACAAACGACATCAATTACCAGAGCAGCTCTTGTGCCTTACGTAAAAGCAGCATATTCCAATGGAAGGAAAGGCTCAGCCATAAATCCTTTGTGTAGAGGGCCTATAATAATCTCAATTTCTATTGAAAGCGGGGTCAGTCTGACCCAAGTTACATGACTCCTGAGATGGTTTTTTTTTTTTGCTTTTTACTTGCTTTTGTCAGGACTATACTTTTTTTTTCTCTGCCCACAATGTGTAGACACAGCCTAATGATTAAGCAATGGTGTTTTTTGGCTTCCTTCGTCTCGGTAGGTTACAGTGACCTTTCGTGGTAAAATTAAGTAAATTTATAAAGGGCCCCATGAACTTCAGGTGGTTTTGTTCTTGGTGTTTGCTTATTACAGCACAAAGGGTTAGTATTGTGTCCCGCTCCCGTAAGACAAACGGGAGTCCTGAGAAAAAGTCATTTAGTTGTTAATTTATTTCAATTGAACTTTCACAGTCTCTCATTATAACATTGATTTAGGAGTGTTATACTGCAAGGTCACGGTCACATTGCTGACTTATAAATACATGGAAGGGATGCTTTTAGGGCACTTTGAGGAGTAGAAATAAGCGGACGGCGTGAAGTTTGGCCAAGTTTGGCCATAATTCGAAAATTATGTTCAATGTTTTATCCGGGGACCCAACCCCTACTATCGAACACTCACAATCGCCTGTGCGCCACCTGTTTCCAAATGCCCCAGATAACTTTGACGGGGCTTTTAATGAGTTAACACCCACAATCGGTGCCAGCACCAATCATGGGTGTTAAATGGTTGGGTGAGGGGTGAGACAAATCCAACCCGAACTTCTGAATGAAGTCAAGGTTCAGGGTACGGAACCTGCAATGTTCTACATGGATCCGAACACTGCAGGTCTGCTTACCACTATTTAGGAGTTAAACATATTAGATATTGGGGCATGCCAGGGAATTTGCAACTTTTTAGTCCTTTAAAAACACACTTGACACTTTTTGGGTGCGGCAAGGCGGGAACAAGGTGGGGGAGAGTGGGAATGTTCCAGCCAAATTTACTAACTGACATCTATGCCAGGTCGGACCTAGCTTTGGTTTCAATTTTGATTCTTGAGTACTGTTCCAAATTACTTAGAGGTCAGAATTAGTGTGGAGTGGACCCGAAGCACAAAGTTTAAGTCCCTCACGAAATTTGACGGTTTGGACCAAAATTTTTGTAGAAAGTTTGGGTTCAGCATCAACTCAACTGCCCCACCAATAGCACCAGTGCCAGCGACATGTAAATCGATGGGGCACATTTACTTACCTGGCCAGCTGGAGTTCTTTGAAAGTGCATTGTTTGACGATAATGCACTGTGCCGCGATTCATTAAGATCGTGCACCCGATATCCTCTGTGTGTCGCTTCCCCGCTCAGGTCCACCAGAGTTCACCTTCTTTTCAGTGGTGCATGTAGGTGCATTGGCTTTCGACATAATTTAAAAGTTAAATCCCGTGCTCAGTCCGAATCATTCGGATCGTCCGACGGCACACACCACCACTTACATGTTGGTGTCGCTGAGCACCTTCATTTTATAGAGGATCATCCCCAAAATAACAGAGTGCACCATCGATGGCACGCGAGCATTGATTTAAATACTTTTTGGGGTTCGCTCATCACTCATTAATTCCAGCATGTCACACGCCAGGTGCGATGTGCAGACGTCAAAATACTACCTTCTTTAGATGATCGCACTGGTATAACCACATCATTGAAAATGGAGCTGATCTGTGGGGGTGCTGAGTGTCGGGTCCAATATCAATGACCTATTCTGTGTATATATTTTACACAAATTGCTTTAACGAAAAACCTAGATAATCAGATTTTTCCCTGCTTTAATATCACACAGTGGGAGGGGAAACTTCCGGGATCTGCAAATGTAAGTCCGGTGTGCCTCATCAGACATATAGGTATAAATGTTTTATTTTGATTGATGCCACCAAAAACTAATATACAGGTCGATTTGTGATCCTAAACCAATACGGACCAGTAGTTGGTTTAGGGTCCCAAATCGAAATGCTAGGTCTTCTTCAAAAGTACCGATAATACAATCTGATTCACATTTATTCCTCAGTATTGAGAATAGATAGAGAGATGGTCAGTCATCACCACTCACCCAGAAGATTTGGTTCTCCTGGTTGGGGGAGGTCTATATGGTGAGGCCCCCAGCGATCATACATTTTATCTTTTGAGAAAGTGGGAATTTCCTTGTGCCTTATGAGTGTTTTTCCTGTACTCTCACCTCTATTTGCTCTATTTGCAGTTTTTTCTGGGTTCTTTAGAACATTCTGACCAGATAAGATTTTTTTTTTTTACATTTACAAACATAGAAGAACAACAATAAAACTAGATAATTGAGATACTTGAATAACATAAGGGCTTCAGCAGGAGAGAACTGGCCTTCTCATTGCCAGACAAGTAATAAAGCAGTGGTAACTGGATGAAATCTGAATTATAACAAAACTAGTGCATGCCTCACAAAGAAAACAAAATTTCTAAGACTTATTTTTCGAGTTCCCATCATACGTTGTAAGCACGTGGAAACCTCTGGCCAACAAGGAACATGTACATTGTATCCTATACAAGTTACATTGTAACAGCTGCCACTGATGTTGATCACATTTGATCCTGGTGGCTTATTGGATGTAAGTCTGAATTTGTTCCTAATTTATCTTTTTGTTCTTCTGTCCTTAATATTCAACTAAAGCAAAGAAATGGTAATTATTCCTTGTTCTGAGTTATTTTGCTATGTGGGTGGTTTATCGGGTTCTGCTATGTAAACCCAGAACTTAACTACAGTTTTTCCTCCTACTTGCTGTTCCTCAAGCTGCTTTGTCCCAAAGGTATCCCAAATGTTGTAGATTATTAAGATTTTTCCTGAAGCCAAATCTATAATAGTGATAAGATCCAAAAGATTCCAAGGGATTCATAGCCTTTTCAACCGAATAGTGCAAAGATCTTCTTTCTTGTTACAATCTATGCTGTGGTTATGGTTAAATTGGACGCCCTCAGCCTTTATGAAAACTTAACTAACCTATTTTTCCTATCAATTCTTTGCAGCCCTCGAAAAATGTAGCACAACCAAAGCCATAGGAATGAAATTTCTAATGGAAGACCCCCCAGAAAAAGTTACTTTAAGATTTATCTACAAAAACTCCAGAGTTAGTAAAGGAAAGAGCTTCGGCCAAAGGGTTCTAGAAAATAAAATTAGTCAAATATTTTTAAAGGGAACCTGTCACCAACCTTTACCCCACTAAAGTATGAAAACTAGAGTATGAAATGTTGTCTCTAGAATTCCCTCTTTTTTGTGAAATATCACTCGTTTCTTTGTGATTCTGGTACAATATTAAAGATAATGGGGTTCATTTACTAAGGGCCCGATTCGCGTTTTCCCGACGTGTTACCCGAATATTTCCGATTTGCGCCGATTTCCCCTGAATTGCCCCGAGATTTTGGCGCACGTGATCGGATTGTGGCGCATCGGCCCTGGCAGTTACCATCAAGAATCAAGGTTGAGAAGATCCTAGTTCCACACATTATGGGTCATGAGTAAGAGTGTAATGATCGGAACGTGTTGACGTATATGATGCCCTACCCTGTCCATGTGTGCGGAGGACGGACATTTTTACTTCATGATTTGTTATCCAGGGATTGAATATAGAAGATACAGAATGCGTTCTTCTGGAGTGGATTACTTTTTGTTGCTACATTATGGGGCAGATGTATCTTGTTTGCTCCTTTTTTCTTTTCTTTTTGAAGCTTTCTTTGGATCTACGAGACACACACTAGTTTTCCTGCTTTGCTCCTATTTAATCTTTGAGCTGCCAAAAGGCCAAAGCTTGTGCTGTGCTTGTGCAGACAAATTTAGGATTTATAGAGTAAAATTCTGATTTATTAATTGTTTTGCAGGTTTATTATGCAGAAAATTAGTTACATGCAGTATTTTTTTTACTATATACAAGCACGTTGTATGTTTCTTGTTCATCTGTCGGAGGCTCGTACCTTAGAGCTTGTAACTGTCTGTCCAAATCCCCCAAAGACAGATGTCGAGATTACAAAAAAACACACATGATGCCAATCTCTCCCTCCTCACTCCAATCTCCCGAGTCCCCTTTTAGACAAGATGGGTCTCAGGAGACCCCTGGTCCGGTGGTCATCAAAAGTGACAATTGAGTTTTAAACGCTATGATTTCATTTAGCGCGTGGCGTCTGCCAGCTCGGAAAGGTTGTGGAAAACAAAAAGCGCGTCTCTTATCTGATGAACAGATGGATAAGAGCGTATTTAAAAGATGGCGGATCCCTTAACCTTCACAAGTGCTGCTAGGCCTGGAATGAAACAATTAATATGTGCGGTAATTATGTAAGAAAATAGATGAGGTAAACAAGAGCTCATTCCACTCCAGCTCGCCGGAAAACTTATGTAGTGTGAAGGATTACTCCGCGCGTTCCTCGTAACGACGCTTTTGTTTTTACATCAAGAGGTTAATTATCCTCATTGATGGCGCATGCACAAGGTACACAAATATAATATTGGGCTTGGAGACGACCGCGCTACAAAAGCTAATGATTCTTGTTTATGTGCGACTTGTTTGCAAGTAATACGTCCTTCAATATAATTAGCGCTAACTAACTGACGGCAATCAGTGTCAGGGTGACAACCATTATACATAAAGTATACGTTATAGAGGCAGAGACAAACTTATTTATAGGGACCCGTCTCCGCTTTAACGAAGGGAAGGGAAATTAATGTGGATGGAGAAGAAAATGTGCGGCACATTGGAATTTGCAGGATGCACATAAAATAGAAAATGGTGATTCATTATTTTTTTTACTGTATATTAACCCTTTGGTTTTAGTCCTCACCTTCCAAAAGAAGTAACTTTTATTTAGTGACACAATCAAAAGGGTTTTTCCCCTTTGAGCAGAAAACCTGTTTGTAAGGAAAAGTTATACAATTTTTATATAATATACTTTCTGTATCAATTTCTCACCGATTTCTAGATCTCTGCTTGCTGTCATTATATAGGAAGCTTCATCGTTTACTTCCTGTGGATCAAAACCAGACTCTGGTCATGTGATGTCACACAGGTGCACGGCTCATTATATCTCTGGTCATGTGATATCACACAGGTCCACTGCTCGTTATATCTCTGGTCATGTGATGTCACACAGGTGCACAGCTCGTTATATCCCTGGTCATGTGATATCACACAGGTGCACAGCTCGTTATATCCCTAGTCATGTGATATCACACAGGTGCACGGCTCGTTATATCTCTGGTCATGTGATATCACACAGGTGCACAGCTCGTTATATTCCTGGTCATCTGATGTCACACACCTGCACGGCTCATTATATCCATGGTCATCTGATGTCACAAGGGTGCATGGCTTGTTATATCCCTGGTCATCTGATGTCACACAGGTGCACAGCTCGTTATATTCCTGGTCATGTAATGTCACACAGGTACACAGCTCGTTATATCTCTGGTCATGTGATGTCACACAGGTGCCCAGCTATTTAAATCCATGGTCATGTGATATCACACAGGCGCACACCTTGTTATAACACACAGCTCTGATTACTCCCTGTGATATTACGAGCCGTGACATCACATAGATGGATTCCTATAAGAGGACAACAAGCAGACATCTAGCAACAGTGAGTAATTGATACAGAAAGTATATTGGAAAATTGTAGAAATTTGCAATACACACAGGACCAGATTATAGGGAGGGCGTCAGGGACAAGTGCCCCAGGGCCCCCATCACTGTACTCATAAGGGGGCCCCTGACCAGCACTATCCAACAGGTCATAAACCCAGAATCTCACTGTGTTTAAAATCCAGCTAGTGTGGAATTCAGTAACTACCACAATCGATGTTGATTGATTGTATACTCAGCAGTCAATCTAACATCTTGCCATGTTTCCTTTGAACACAAAGTCTGAACCACGGCCTGTGGGTGCCAAACCTGCCATGTTCAGTTCGAACCAGAACTTTGCAGTTCGGGTTCACTCATCAGTAAAGATCACTCCCATTGAATATATTTCACCTCTATATATAACAGGTTTGAACTTATGAAGAAGAAGGAGACGTATTGGGTTTATATATTAGACACTGACAGTTCATGTAGGTTTGTATCCCCCTACAGTATCATTTTATACTGTGAACCCAAAAACATTGCCATTATATGTGCTCATTCTATACTCATTACTTATCCTAAATCTTTCCCCTTTCACCCGATATCCATCCCAGCACCGAATACCTTCTGCTTTCCTTAACTTTTAACAATATCAAACTTGTAAACTTGTCAAACTATCGGACCATCACCAATTGTGAAGTTATCCCTTATCCTATGGATTGGGAATAACTTCTGAAGTTTGGACAGCCCCTTAACCCCTAGGGGACACAGCCTATTTTGGCCTTAAGGACGCGGCCCCATTCTTCAAATCTGACCTGTGTCACTATAAGTGGTTATAGCTTTGGAACGCTATGAGATATCCAGGGGATTTTTAGATTGTTTTCTCGTGACACATTGTACTTCAAATTAGTTTAAAAATTTGGATGATATCTTTTGTGTTTAGTTATGAAAAAAAACAAAATTTGGAAAAAAATTGGAAAAATTCTTTATTTTCAACGTTCTAAATTCTCTACTTTTGATGCAGATAGTCATAGCTCCCAAATAAATTCATAACTTACATTTCCCAAATGTCTGCTTTATGTTGGCATGGTTTTTTAAGATTCCACATATTTTACTAGAATGTTATGAGGCTCAGAATTTAGGTATCATTTTTCACATTTTTTGTAAAATCACCAAAACCCGTACTTAGATGGACCTGCTCAACTTCTAATTGACACTGAGAGGCCTAAATAATAGTGAGACTCGTAAATTACCCCATTGTGGAAACTACACCCCTCAACGTATGAAAAACCACTTTTAAGAAGTTTGTTAACGCTTTACGTGTTTTATAGGGGTTAAAACAAAATGGAGGTGCAATCTGCAAATTGTAATATTTTTTCACAATACACCCATTTTGGGTGGAAAATTAAACATTTACAATAGATTAAATGAATAAAGGCTCCACAAAGTTTGTTACCCAATCTCTCCCGAGTACACGGATACTCTACATGTGGTGGTAACCTGCTGTATGGGCGCACGGCCGGGCATAGAGGGGAAGGAGGCGCCATCCAGAGCAGATTTTCTATGTCACATTGTACAGGCTATAATTTTTTTCTTTTTTTTAATGTGGACCTATAGGGGCTTATTTCTTTTGCCACATGAGATGCACTTTTCTGGTACGTAATTTGGGGGAATCTATAGGCTAATTGGTGAGATTTTATTAACTCTTTGTTGGTGGAGGAAATGAAAATCATCACTTTTCAGGAAGATTTTTATGGGTTTTTTTTTTTTGCCCGTTTACCATACCATAAAAATAGTATATTATTTTTATTCTATGGGTCGCCACGATTACAAAAAGACCTCATTTATATAGATTTTTTATTTTTTTCCCATTTTTACTGCATAAAAAGTAATTTGGCAAAAATGTTGTTAATTTTAGCATCACCGTCTTTCATATGCATAACTTTTTTATTTTTTGCCTCACAAATCTGTTTAAGGGCTTATTTTTTGCGAGAAGGATTGTTCTTTTTAGTGGTCTTATTTTAGAGTGCATAACATTTTTTAAATCCCTTTTTAGAGCATTTTTATAGGGTATTAATTGAAAATGATCTTTTTTCTGGAGATTTTTTTTGTTTTGTTTTTTACGGGGTTCACTTTGCGGATCTAATAACGATTCTGTTTTATTATGCAGATTGTTACGGACGCAGGGATACCAAATATGTGGGGTTTTGTGTATTTTATTCAATTGTACTGAATAAAAACCAATTTGGAGAAAATCTTGTTCATTTTAGCATCACCATCTTTTCATATGCATAACTTTTTTATTTTTCGGCTGACAAATCTGGTTAGGGGCTTATTTTTTGCGAGAAGAGTTGTTCTTTTTAGTGGGCTTATTTTGGAGTGCATAACATTTTTTAAATTACTTTTTAGAGCATTTTTTGATAGGGTATAATTAAAAATTATCTTTTTTCGGAACGTTTTTGCGGTTTTTTTTCTACGGCGTGTACCGTGCGGGTCCAGTAACGATTCTGTTTTATTATACAGATTGTTACGGACGCGGCAATACCAAATATGCGGGGTTTTTTGTGTTTTTGTGTTTTTTATACTTTATTAAGTGTTTTTATGGGAAAGTGACATTTTAGGGGCTTATATTTTTATGTATTTATTTTTTATTTATTATAATGTGTAGTGTTAAGTGTTTTTGCATATTTTTACTTATACATACTTGAACTTAAACCAGTGATGCTCTGATCACTGGTTTAAGTTCAATACACTGCTCTACAATACTATTTTATTGTAGAGCAGTGTAAACTGTCTGAGCAAGCTTGCGCATGCTCAGACAGTTTACAGCCAGACCCGGAAGGGGTCTGGCTGCCATGGAGACCGGGCAGCTCCGGGGCACATGCCAGTCCTCGGAGCTGCCCAGAAGTGGATCGGATCCCCCGGTAAGCGGCACGGGGGATCCGATCCACAGCGCAAACACCCTTACACGCCGCGGTCATGTTTGACCGCGGCGTGTAAGGGGTTAACACCCGCGATCGGAGCCGGCTCCGATCGCGGGTGTTAGCGCAGGCTGTCAGCTGTACTAGACAGCTGACAGCCGCTGCTTCTGGTACCGGCTCCGTTCGTGAGCCGGTGCCAGAAGCAGGACGTTATAGAACGTCCCCGTGCGCTAAGCATCTAGCCCCGGGGACGTACTATAACGTCCTGGTGCGCCTAGGGGTTAAAATAGCCATAGACCATGGGTGACAAGATATTGGATCAGCATATTGCAGATCATTGTATTGCAGCATAATGTATAAGTGATCAGAGCCCCTAGGGCTAAAACTCCCTAGGGGACTTAAAAATACGTTGTAAAGCATTTTTATTATAAAAATGTGACATTTTTTAAGGTTTATACAATTCCTAACATAACACCAATGAAAACATCAACTGATCCTACAAAATCGAAACCTCTATGCTCACCTCGTTATAAAACACACAGCTCTGATTACCCCCTGTGATATTACAAGCCCTGACATCACATGAACATGGGTTATTTTTTTCCACAGGAAGTAAACAATAAAACTTCCTTGAAAAGGACAACAAGCAGAGATCTAGAAACAGTGAGTAATTGATACAGAAAGTATAATGGAAAATTGTAGAACTTTTCAATACACACAGGACCAAATTATAGGAAAGGCTCCAGGGACACAAGCCCCGGGGCCCCCATCACTGTAATCATAATAACATAACATTTGCTATTCTTTTCAGCCTCCCAGTACATTGCATGGAATATTATATAGCGCCACTAGAAAGTACAATTAACCTTACAGACAATAAGCCAATAAATGTCTCCTGAATAATAAAAAATAAAACAGTTATGGCTTATGGAAGGTGGGGAGTAAAAAACACGGAGATGGGAAAACTCAACACTAAGGCGTTTAAATGATGAATTTGCATATGAACTAAAAATAAAGACCTCTCATTATTAATATTATGAAATCGCAATCCAGATCTGAAGAGCCTCCGAATGTTTTCCGATATTTCATTTGTTTTAATTTCTTGCATAAAAAGTCTGTTTTTTTGTCTGATCAGTTAATCTGTGACCTCACACTTTGATGCCCGCGGGTAAATATAATAAATGGATAATTTGTTTTGCGTCTTCCAGCGTAGATGATGCTCTTCAGACTATCGGGTCATTATGACCTTATTCAGGCCGACTTGTGTTAGATGCATAATAATGTTGTGTTTCTTATCAGGGATCCGCGCTCTTAGGTAACTCTTATGTGTTTATGGACTATCTTCTGCTTATGTAAGAAAGACAATAATTTGTACTTTTCCTCATACACAAGAAAATTGTTGGAAGGAGTGACATTGGTTTGTTAAAGGGGGGACCTGTCATCTAAGTATCCCCCTCTAAATTAGAAGCCCCCTGAGGTATGGTATGATGTTTGCTATCTAGCATTGAATCTTTTTATGTGAAATCTCACCCATTTATCTATAAAAAACACTTCCAAAGTCATGTGAAAATGTGCATAGAACAGTCATCTTTTGCCAGAGAATAGTCAGGATGAGAGGCTTACTTTAGATGTTTATATTTTGGGTTCTACAATAGCTAGAAGCATAATTCTTGAATCAGATCTTCCCTTCCGTTACAAGATTGTGGTTCTCTGAGATACAGAACTGAATAGCAGTTAAATCAAAAGGCGGGAATGGGTCTTGCATTTTCATCTATGTCTTCACCTCCCCATATCTCAGGCCCATATCTATAAGCTGATGCCAGAATCAAGGTTCTAGCCATTGTAGAACCCAAGATAAAGGTGTTAAAGTGATGCTTACCGACTCTCTAAACTTGACTCATCTCGGGCAAATATGATCCTTTTCTACTCTTTTTCACATGACCTTGAAGAAGATTATTTTATAGATAAATGGATGAGATTTAACAGGGAATTCTAGAAAGAATCTTTCATACAAGACCTGAGGGGCTGGTAGTTTAATGGGATAAAGTAGCTGTCAGGTTCCATTTAAAGGGCATCTACCACCAGGATGAAGGACTGTATGCAAATGAGACCGAGGGGCTCCAGGCTCCATTAACACCTATGGATCCAGAAGCCCCTCAGGATCACTGCCCTTTAAGTACACAGAAAAGGAAGCTGAAAAAGTAAAATGAAAGGTAAGTGAGGTTTTTTTTTTATTTAAAGGGGTCTGCAATGGAGTTGAGTTGAAATATCATATACAACCCCTGGAAGGTATGATGCTGTTTTTCGTGCAGCACATCTGCAAAGAGGTGTATTAGGTTTGTTACCCCCATCAGCACAGAGCACATTACTTTTTGTCTGCAGAGGTTTCCTTAGACACATGGTTAAATAAAGTTCACTAACTTTCCCTTATATAAAAAAAGAAAAACATCTGATACAATCAAAACCATAAATTTCAAATAGAAAAATTGTTTCTGCCTTTTTTGTCCCCCATCAGCACAGATCAGGGAACAGGGAGGCCGCGTAAGTTTGTCAAGAAAAATTAATTAACAATTTATTTTACTTTAACACATTTTTAACAAAAATTTAAGTCAAATCTTACATTTAGCCTTGAAAAAGGACGCTGACAACTTACCATTCAGCTGTCACAGCCTGTCCTGTCATATAGTGATACAAGGTCGCTGGACCCTATGACTCTGGCTAGCTTATGTCTGAACATCCTCATACATCCATTACACATTATGGGGGACATTAATCATAGTGGGTCTCAGGTTCGCCTCTTTTTGCGCCTGGTTTGCTCTTCTTTTTGGCTCCTGATCTATGATGGATCTGGTTCTGCCTTAGTAAATGCACTTTGGATTTGTCGCCTGTCCCATTCATTTGCGCCTAAATTAGCGCCAAATTTGGCGCAATTGTTAGATCTCATTTGTGAGCAATAATGAAAGGAGACTGAGAAAATGTGACAGAACGTTCAGGGCTTCATCTCTGCACAAAAAAATATCATTGTGATGTAACTGCAGGGACTAAAAGTTACAGAGATGGAAAAAAAAAAATAATTCTTGCTGAAATGAGTCTTTTCCTTTGTTATTATAATGTACATGAAATGGAGTCTGATAATATTCTCAGATCTGTACAATAAGACAATAATCACTCCCAGAGATGATCCCATAGACAATGATGAAGTTGTTACTGGAGAAATGTTACATTATATAACTGCTCCGAAGTATTTTCCATGTTGTACAGAGCGGATTCTTCATTTGGGAACCTAAAATGTATGTTTTTAGTAATGAAAAGGGAAGTTTTTTGGAAGTGCACCTGCTCAGAGGAGGTGCATTTTCTGCGCCTATTTTGTGCCTTTTTAGGCGCAAATTAGTGATAGATCCCGTGCAAACATCTGTATAGGAGGCTCTCACTATGTCAGATAAGGCGCAGGGACTCAGAACCACTAAGTGCCGAACTTTGTCGTGCGCCAGAAAATGGCGCATAACTGCGCCTAATTAACGAGATGCTCAAAACAGTCTAACAGACTATGATTAATGTCCCCCTATATCATCACCTCCTCCTGGTGATCCCTGACTACCATAACCCACCACTACCTCATGTTTCTCCATGATGGAAGATCTCCATCACCCCACCGATCCTGACCTTGGTTTTGCACAACCCTCTGACTATTTCCTATTTGTCTATAGCGTCATCCGCAAACAGGACACAGTGGCCTTCACACCCTATGTTGTCATGCTTCGGGTGATGTATAGGAAGGAGCAGGGTGTGACTAAAGTATGTGGGGTATTTTTGCTTTGTATCAATTGCTGTCTGACCGGTTGGAATATTCTTCAACTTGGAATCCAATGCTGAAGAAACTCATAGATAATAGATATTTTGATATAATAATAGACTAACATTAGATAGATAGATAGATGATTGATAGATAGATAGATAGATAGATAGATAGATAGATAGATAGATAGAGAGATAGATAGATAGATAGATAGATAGATGATTGATACATAAATGATAGATGATAGATAGATAGATAGATAGATAGATAGATAGATACTAGATAGATAGATATGAGATAGATAGATAGATAGATAGATAGATAGATAGATAGATAGATAGATAAGAGATAGATAGATAGATAGATAGAAAGAATGGATAGATAGATAGATAGATAGATAAGAGATAGATAGATAGATAGATAGATAGATAGAAAGAATGGATAGATAGATAGATAGATAGATAGATAGATAGATAGATAGATAGATAGATAGATAGATAGGAGATAGATAGATAGTTAGACTCCACACAGACCCCAACAAGGGAAAACGCACAAGGCGGGGAGGCAGACGACATTGGAAATGGCGAAAATACCCAAACTCTACGACACAAGGGGACTATCCAGAGGTCGACGACAACCACGAAAAAGAGAGCATTGTGGTAAATATTTCCAGTAAAACTCTTTCTCCCATTGAATTGTCTGTGTTATCAAAAGGCTTGTCATTTAGTCCATGTTCACAGCCAGATTGGTTTCAGATTGAATTGGATTTATGTCGACTGTATCGTACCTTAAAGTTGAAATATATGTTTGCTAAGAGTGTGGAAAGAGCACCCAATCCTTCTGAGGCGCTCGATCCTAAACAATTTGCCTTATACAAAAAAAGTTCATATATGCCACAGGTAGAAAATGTTGTAATTGAGACGTTCAAAAATGCTGTCCACAAGGACATTATTGAGATAAAAAAACAAGTACACAGGGCGGTTACAACACCCAAATATGACCTCAGATGAGATCTCTGCCTTGTCTCAGCTTGCCCATGACGGCGACATCACAATTAAACCCGCTGATAAGGGGGGTGCTGTCGTCGTCATGGACACGCCGAGATATTTGGCAGAGATCCGCAGACAATTGATGGACACTGCCGTATACAAGAAAGTTGCGGCTGACCCCAAATTTCAATTAGCCAAACGGATAAAGACCATACTAGACAGAGCCATTGAGGAAGGTGTAATCACTGAAAAAATGCATCAATATTTACAAGTGGAGGACCCAATCACTCCAGTGATTTATGTCCTCCCCAAAATTCACAAATCATTGGAGTCTACCCCTTAGCCTGTTACACGTAAAAAGAATTTCTAGTGATACACAAAAACTTAACAGAGATCTTAATTACATGGAGAAAAAATTTGAAAAACGGGGGTACCCTAAGAAAATTATTCATAAAAATAGAAGCCAAGTTGATAACATGAACAGACAGGATCTATTATGTACAAAAAAATAGAAAGACATGGACAAACGTATTCCATTTGTCACGACATACAATGATTTGAGTCAAGAAATAAATAGTGTTGTAAGGAAATATTGGTCTATCTTGCGAAATATGGATATTCATCTCCCAGAATTAGACCCCCCCCCCCCTTATCTCCTTTAGACGAGCGAGGAATATCAAAGATGTATTGGTAAAAGCAGACGTAGGTCCTCTCAAAACATGCACCCAGCCAGGACTATGGGGCAAGACACGTACAGGGTGTTTCCCTTGCAGATCCTGTATAAACTGTCCCCAGATGATTAAAGGCGAGACATTTACGCAGATGAACAAAGAATATAAGATTAAACATTATCTTGACTGTAACACCAGTTTTGTTGTTTATATGCTCACATGCCCATGTGGCTTAGCATATATTGGGGAGACGACATGGGATTTCAAAACCCGTTTTACACAACACAGGTACACAATCAGGAAGAGAAAATTAGATCTCCCAGTCTCAAGGCACTTTACGGAGAAGGGACACACTGAGAGCCAGTTAAAATTTGTGTTGATTGATCGTATACCCCCCCCCCCCCCCCTCAGACGTGGAGGGATTAGAGAAAAGATCTTGAGAAAAACTGAACTAAAATGGATATCCAGATTGAACACTCTTAAACCTAACGGGTTGAACGTGGAGTTCAACCTGGGTAACGTTTTGTGAGGGTGATGCCTCAATCCCTGCATTCGGTGTTTTGATCCATTAAATCGATCCCAAACTGTTACCAGATAGGAGACTCTTTGCATGATCATTGATATTTGTCTCTTTTTTTCTAGATTTTGGGATAAGTGTTGTGACAACTAGATTGTACATTCCGATTACATATTCCTATGACACTGATGTCTCCTCATACTGTCCAGTGTTCTCATCTACGGCCAGAAGGGTGGCGTTATTGTTCGCCACAGGGGGTTGTGACCATAATATATGTTCCACCCCCAGTGGTGTGAACATTGCCACTATTGTGGATGCGATTACATCGCAGATTCATCCCCCTGGCATCTCTTATTCCAGTGCTATATGCACACTATTCTGGACACAGGACATATCACTACACGGGTGACAGGTTAAAGCCGAGTCGATAACGACCACCCGTAGTGACATAGAGCTCTTTGTTAGGGTCTTCGGTAACTATGGAGACCATATGTGTTTGTATCCACATCAATGCACCAGCGCTATTTTGATGAGATATACAATATCTCTATATTGTGCCATGTACCCGCTGGGCACTTATTCTTCATCCCCTTCCCCCTTTTCCACCCACTTCTTTGTTGTCACACACATATCCATTAGATTGTTTTCTTACCTCCGCGGCCCTAATCTAATATGGCCGCCCGGCAGTCACTGAGACACACTGCGCGTGCGTCACAATTTGCCGCGTGCGCCACAATTTGGCACATGCGCGATGTCATTTTTCAGACGCCGATGGGCCAGCATACCAATAGCGAGGCTTCCACACCAGAGGAGATTCTGCATAGCTTGTTGGGTAATTTTAACCTTTTCCTAGCCAAATATTGCACATTTTGTTTCACTTATAAAGGACACTCAACATGAGATTTTTGTCTGTTTACACTATATGCATTTATGTATGTATTTTAAGCGTATGCACACTATATTGTATGACATGTTTTGTATTAAGATGAGTACATTTTTAACTTTGTATAATATGCACTGGCACTTTAAAGACACACCCCCTATGCATATGTGCACATTGTGTTTCCTATTTATACCCCAACTGGGGCACTTGTAAAATTGCTTGAGAAAGGTGTATTACACCGAAACGTCGCCACTTGTTCCAATAAAAATCACCTTTATTTGACCTGAATTCTGGAGTGCTGCCTACCATTTCCAACGCATAGATAGATAGATAGATAGATAGATAGATAGATAGATAGATAGATATGAGAGATAGATATGAGAGATAGATAGATAGATAGATAGATAGATAGATAGATAGATAGATAGATAGATATAGGAGAGATAGATAAATGGCTAGATAGATATATGATAGATAGATAATAGATGATAGAATTTTATGCATTTATAAAGGTTAATCCACATTTCTTGGCACATACAGAACTTATGAAATGACACGTATAATAAAGCATCTTGCTCAGCAGCTGTTCCTATTATTGCAGTTTTCCATCCAAATTGGCAATAATAAGCTTTTTTTTTTATTATTTCCAAAATCATATGTCTGTAGTGAGAGAGTAGCCTGAAGCTGCATCTCTGTCATCCGATGCATTAATACACACAAGTACATGAAGGCTGAACTGTGCGGGGAACATTTCATTTTCCAGTCTGATTTAGTGGTGTATAATATTCCATGACTGAGTAATTACAGGTATATGTTCCAATTATTCTCCTGGTGTGTTACTGGCCGGCCTCCGAGATGAGCGTGTAATGCTGAACTCTCACTTCTGTGTCCAAAATACTAGACGTATAATTCACCATCCCACAGAAATTGTA
The DNA here is from genome assembly GCF_040894005.1 of Engystomops pustulosus. Taxonomy (NCBI): domain Eukaryota; kingdom Metazoa; phylum Chordata; class Amphibia; order Anura; family Leptodactylidae; genus Engystomops; species Engystomops pustulosus. The sequence goes on from NC_092412.1 coordinate 238,634,250, forward strand.
CAACATGTTTTAATCAAAGTAACAGATGCAGTGGTATTAAATTGGAAATTTAATGTTTCAGGTGATCACATCTTGAAGGGTTGGGACATGGAACAAAAATATTTCATGAATGTTAGCAGCTGTAGCTTGCCATCTACTCCGCGTCCTGACCTGACAATACATACGCTACATGCTGGATACCACGTCTATTAGGGGAATGTTGCACGGAAATACTAAGAGCCTCCAGATACAGTTAATGTGCCGATGCCCACTGGCCCCGCCCACTGGCCCCGCCAACTCCATGCCCCTCCCCACCCATTTTTTGTGGAGGTGGCTTAAGTGGAAAAAATTAGCAATTTCTGTCTGTGTGTCAAGAATTGCAAAGTTTTCATAGTTTGTATAAAAGTACTAGCCATGATAAATCCCCCTCCATAAACTAAGGATACTGCTGCCTTAGGCTACATTCAAACAGCTGTTAATCCCTGGTCCGGAACCTGGGCATAGCCCACACCAGGGAGGAGGAGCTCCTCACTCAGGGCCGGCGTTATGGAGCGGCAAACTGGGCATTTGCTCATGATCCCCTCTTCCAAAGGGGCCCCCTGCATGTGGACTTTTGTGGGCAGAAGATTTATTCCACCTTTAATACTCTTTGGTTAAAAGCCCTAATGAAGATGCTTATTATCTATCTCCTGTCTGTATATCTTCCATCTAGTTATCTATCTCCTATAATTTGTCTATTTCATATCAATATATCTGTCTAACCATTTATTTATCTATCTATCTATCTTATCTATCTATCTAATCTATCTTATCTATCTATCTATCTATCTATCTATCTATCTATCTATCTATCTATCTATCCATAATACTATATCATTTAACATATTTAGCTTCTATCTTCGATGTGTCTATCTCCTATAAAATTCTCCTACAGTCCCATATTACAGATACTTACCTACTACTGTGTGTAAACTACAAAGTGTTATTATTGTGCAGGGATTATGGAGCCTTTTGGCCAAATTCACACGTTTGTGCTGACGCTAGCTTATGGATGTACATACGTCTCCGATAGACTGCAATGGCCTCACAGAGCAATATGTTGCCTACAGCTCCGAACATGAGGAAAAGATATGACTTATCACCCCTCCTCCTCTCCATCGTGTTGGACGTATGCCTGCCCGGTAATAGCCGGGTGGGCACACTTTTGTGTGAATTTGGCCTTACTGAATGTGACTACTCATAAAATAGTTTTATTTTGGGTCCCCTCTTTGAGTTTTGCCCAGGGCCTCAGCTTGTCTAAAACGGTTGTGGTGCAGTGGACACCGTGTGCTCACCGTACCGTGACCAGGTGCCATAGACCTTGATGGGGGCTGTGATCTTGCCGCAAATTGTGTGCCAAGATCATGGCCCTCATTATTGTAAATAAGCCCTAACTAGCTTCTAGCCGAGTGCTGACCAGAGTACAGCTCTTGCTGGTGCCTTTATTTCTGCACCCTTGGTTATCTGTCCTGCACCACGTCGGTGGTCCGGTCCGCCCACCGTCTGTAACTCCTCTGGCTCCTCCAGGCTGTCACATGACTGATGCAACTTGATGTCAGGTCGCGTTAGTCACGTGACAAGAGACAGGTAAACAGGGGGAAGAAACAAAGGGCAGGACAGAACAGAAATACAGGGGTGGGGCATTACGGGAACACAAGGGTGGCCAGAACAGAGTGGGAGGGGGGCGTGTTGCGCCGTATAGCAGGTCAGACCAGGGCTGGAAATGCAGCAGAGACTGCAGTCTGCAGACATTGTGATTGTGCCACTGCCCGGGCCCCTGGACTTCACGATCCCCGTAGCAACCGCTACTGCTGCTATGGTGGTAGTTACACCACTGCTTGCTACATGTTTGTATCCTGCTTTTTTGGGCGTTTGGGTGGGATAGTCGTCAGACAAAGGAAACAAATATGCCTCCATCTGCCACTATCTGTCAATGTATACATAGGGTGCTTTGCTGACGTATATGTGGAGGGTCATCACTCTCTATGATGTGATCAACACCGATCGCAGACATCAACCGTGGGGTAAAGTTAAACCAAACTCGGACCTGAACTTGAACTTTATGGTTCAGGTCCGCTCAACAATACTGACTACTGGGTCCACTGCATATGTTACAATAAGTCTATGGATGAAAAGTAATGATATACAAAGCCCTTTTATGTCTTTGGTTCTGGACCATCTTTGCACAACCTATAAGACTTACCTTCCACCATGAGTACACAACGAGCGATGTGGCGTCTAGTAGATATGACATGTACGATGATAAAACACAAGCACATGAAACCGGGATGAAACCACAGAAAATCCTTCTTTGCTGAACATAAATGGGGATTTATCGCTTCCTGCATGAGATTGAGTTACTATCCGCCTTCCAGTTTTATATAGTGTAATCAAATGAGCAAATTAAAGAGAACGGTTTAGTATAAATGGGTGACACTCTGCAAGTTTAATATATACTCTATAATGGGTGTAATTTATTTCTAGGAAAAGACAAGCGCGGAAGAAAATTTACATCTCGTTCAGTGGATTCTGCCCCATTTTTCTATACATGAAGCAGAGATGGGTTTGTAGGTTTTTTGTGAGGATGGATGTAAGTCGGTTTTTAAAGGGTCACTAATAGTGACGTTTGGGTTTGCGTAGTTTGTCCGCACTCCAGACTCCGCCTGTAACACCGGTGCCGGCAGCCATTGCTGGTGTCAACCCTTGCCTCCAGCAACGTCTGAAGTCCGAACGTTGCATTTAGGGTACCCTCATCCCTACTCAGAAACATTGCTTTAAAAGTGAATATTAGATACGTTATAATTAGAGATGAGCGAACACTAAAATGCTCGGGTACTCGTTATTCGAGACGAACTTTTCCCGATGCTCGAGTGCTCGTCTCGAATAACGAACCCCATTGAAGTCAATGGGAGACTCGAGCATTTTTCAAGGGGACCAAGGCTCTGCACAGGGAAGCTTGGCCAAACACCTGGGAACCTCAGAAAAGGATGGAAACACCACGGAAATGGACAGGAAACAGCAGGGGCAGCATGCATGGATGCCTCTGAGGCTGCATAATCGCACCATTATGCCAAAATTATGGGCAACAGCATGGCCATGACAGAGTGACAGAATGAAGCTAGATAGCATCTAAAACATCCAATAATTGACCCTGACACTATAGGGGACGGCATGCAGAGGCAGCGGCAGCAGGCTAGAGAGTGTCATGGCGACATACCCTAAATGGACTCAGGCTTCAAACCAATGGGTGGCAGAGAGGAACCAAAGGAGGTGAGCAAGAAGCGCTCAAATAATATCGGTACATGATAAAAGTTTGCCAGTATATTTTGTGGATTACACAGCAGGGTGGCGACAAAGTTAACATGGAAGCCATGAAAACAACCCAAAATTCTGCCTGACACAGCTCGTTTGATAAGGGGACGATGTATGGAGGCAGTGAACTAGTAGTAGATTAAAGGTGCTGCAGTTAAAACTATGTTAGTTGGATCTTGGCATGGAGCTGGCGCTCCGCTGCCAGGCGAGCTTTCGCCAATCCAAGCCCCTGTCTCTAGGCTACTCCCCAAACAGCACTTCTAAGAACCTTTTGTATAAGATCAAGTGTAGTAGCGTTCTTATAAGTTTAGGATATGCCGGGTGAGGGGAATGTAAACAGATGCGCAAGAAGCGCTGAAATAATATCCCTAAATGGTAAAAGTTTGCCAGTATATTTTGTGGATAACACAGCAGGGTGGCGACAAAGTTAACAACTTTGATGTGGAATCCATGAAAACAACCCAAATTTCTGCCTGACACACCTCGTTTGATAAAGGGACGATGTATGGAGGCAGCTATATGGACGACTTTTGGAGGTAGCAATGGAGACAACGTGTGGAGGCTGCTATGGAGACAATTTAATTTGGATAGTGCCTGTATGTGGCAGTCCCAAACATTTTTCAAACCAGAGGAGCAGGTAGGTGGCCCTCCAGTAAAATGGGATAGATTGAGTGCCTGTATGTGGCAGTCCCAAAAATGTTTCAAACCAGAGGAGCAGGTAGGTGGCCCTCCAGTAAAATGGAATAGATTGAGTGCCTGTATGTGGCAGTCCCAAAAATTGTTCAAACCAGAGGAGCAGGTAGGTGGCCCTGCAGTAAAATGGAATAGATTGAGTGCCTGTATGTGGCAGTCCCAAAAATTGTTCAAACCAGAGGTGCAGGTAGGTGGCCCTGCAGTAAAATGGAATAGATTGAGTGCCTGTATGTGGCAGTCCCAAAAATGTTTCAAACCAGAGGAGCAGGTAGGTGGCCCTCCAGTAAAATGGGATAGATTGAGTGCCTGTATGTGGCAGTCCCAAAAATGTTTCAAACCAGAGGAGCAGGTAGGTGGCCCTCCAGTAAAATGGAATAGATTGAGTGCCTGTATGTGGCAGTCCCAAAAATTGTTCAAACCAGAGGAGCAGGTAGGTGGCCCTGCAGTAAAATGGAATAGATTGAGTGCCTGTATGTGGCACTCACAAAAATTGTTTCAAACAGAGGACCGGGTAGGTGGCCCTCCAGAAAAATTAAATGCATGAAGTACTATAGCAAGAGCCAGTGGGCCCTGTCAAAAAATAGCCAGTTTCCTCTGCTTTACTGTACAAAGAGGAGGAGAAGGAGGAAAATGAGGAGGAGGAGGAGGAGTGGATCAATTATTCAGGTTGAGCTTCCTTCACCTGGTGGAGATTGGAAATTCTGAGAAATCCAGCCTTTATTCATTTTAATAAGCGTCAGCCTGTCAGCGCTGTCAGTCGACAGGCGTGTACGCTTATCGGTGATGATGCCACCAGCTGCACTGAAAACCCGCTCGGACAAGACGCTAGCGGCAGGGCAGGCAAGAACCTCCAAGGCGTACAGCGCCAGTTCGTGCCACATGTCCAGCTTTGAAACCCAGTAGTTGTAGGGAGCTGTGTGATCATTTAGGACGATGGTATGGTCAGCTACGTACTCCCTCACCATCTTTCTGTAAAGATCAGCCCTACTCTGCCGAGACTGGGGACAGGTGACAGTGTCTTGCTGGGGTGACATAAAGCTGGCAAAAGCCTTGTAAAGCGTACCCTTGCCAGTGCTGGACAAGCTGCCTGCTCGCCTACTCTCCCTCGCTACTTGTCCCGCAGAACTACGCACTCTGCCGCTAGCGCTGTCAGAAGGGAAATACTGTTTCAGCTTGTGCACCAGGGCCTGCTGGTATTCATGCATTCTCACACTCCTTTCCTCTCCAGGGATGAGAGTGGGAAGATTTTGCTTGTACCGTGGGTCCAGGAGAGTGAACACCCAGTAATCGGTGCTGGAATAAATTCTTTGAACGCGAGGGTCACGGGATAGGCAGCCTAGCATGAAATCTGCCATATGCGCCAGAGTACCAACGCGTAAGAATTCACTCCCCTCACTGGCCTGACTGTCCATTTCCTCCTCCTCCAACTCCTCCAACTCCTCTTCTTCTGCCCATACACGCTGAACAGTGAAGGACTCAACAATGGTCCCCTCTTGTGTCTCGCCAACATTCTCCTCCTCTTCCTCCTCATCCTCGGATGGTAGTTCGGAGGAGGAGGTGGAGGAGGGGTGGGAGGAGGAGGAGGCATAGTAGGCCTGAAACACCTGGACCGAGGTAGGCCCCGCAATCCTCGGCGTCGGCAGTATATGAGCAGCCCCAGGGTCAGACTCGGTCCCAGCCTCCACCAAGTTAACCCAATGTGCCGTCAGCGATATATAGTGGCCCTGCCCGGCAGCACTCGTCCACGTGTCCGTGGTCAGGTGGACCTTGTCAGAAACGGCGTTGGTCAGGGCACGGATGATGTTGTCTGACACGTGCTGGTGCAGGGCTGGGACGGCACATCGGGAAAAGTAGTGGCGGCTGGGGACCGAATACCGAGGGGCGGCCGCCGCCATGAGGTTGCGAAAGGCCTCGGTCTCTACTAGCCTATAGGGCAGCATCTCCAGGCTAAGCAATCTGGAGATGTGCACATTAAGGGCTTGGGCGTGCGGGTGGGTTGCACTATATTTGCGTTTCCGCTCCAGCGTCTGGGGTATGGAGAGCTGAACGCTGGTGGATGCTGTGGAGGATCGTGGAGGCGACGATGGGGTTTTTGTGGCAGGGTCCTGGGCAGGGGGCTGACTAGCAGCTGACACAGGGGAAGGAGCAGTGGTGTGCACGGCCGGAGGTGAACGGGCTTGTTGCCACTGAGTGGGGTGCTTAGCATTCATATGCCTGCGCATACTGGTGGTAGTTAAGCTAGTAGTGGTGGAACCCCTGCTGAGCCTGGTTTGGCAAATGTTGCACACCACAGTCCGTCGGTCATCCGGTGTTTCCTTAAAGAACCTCCACACTTCTGAAGATCTAGCCCTCGCCGCAAGAGCCCTCACCACGGGAGCTTCACTAGTTGACAGTGGCGCTGATGCACCAGCTCTGGCCCTGCCTCTCCGTCTGGCCCCACCACTGCCTCTTCCAACCTGTTCAGGTCGAGGACTCTCCTCCGTCTCAGAAGCACTGTGTTCACCCGGCCTCTCAACCCAGCTTGGGTCTGTCACCTCATCATCCTCCGATCCCTCAGTCTGCTCCCCCCTCGGACTTCCTGCCCTGACAACAACTTCCCCACTGTCTGACAACCGTGTCTCCTCATCGTCGGACACCTCTTTACACACTTCCACTACGTCAAGAAGGTCATCATCACCCACAGACTGTGACTGGTGGAAAACCTGGGCATCGGAAAATTGCTCAGCAGCAACCGGACAAGTGGTTTGTGACTGTGGGAAGGGTCCAGAAAACAGTTCCTCAGAGTATGCCGGTTCAAATGCCAAATTTTCCTGGGAGGGGGCAGACTGGGGGGGAGGAGGCTGAGGTGCAGGAGCTGGAGGAGTGGCGATTTCGGTGACATGGGTGGACTGCGTGGAAGACTGACTGGTGGTGGACAAATTGCTCGAAGCATTGTCAGCAATCCACGACATCACCTGTTCGCACTGTTCTGGCCTCAACAGTGCTCTACCACGAGTCCCAGTAACTTCAGACATGAACCTAGGGAGTGTAGCTCTGCGGCGTTCCCCTGCTCCCTCATCAGCAGGTGGTGTCTCACCCCGCCCAGGACCACGGCCTCTGACCCCTGCAGTAGTTGGACGCCCACGTCCCCGCCCTCGTCCTCTACCCCTAGCCCTCGGGTTAAACATTTTTAAAATGAGAGTTATAACTTTATTTTTTTTTTTACTTTTTTTTGTTTTTTTTTGTGTTTTTTTTTTTTTTTTGTGTTTTTTGTTTTTTTTTGAGTTTTTAAAACCAAACAATGCTATCCTATTGCTATGGCTATTTTCTAGCCAAGTATCAAAGGAAGCACAGTACTATGCCAGATGAGATGACACTGAGTTATTGCCTAATAGAAATCCAACCCCTACTGAATTTTGCCACTTCGGCCTTTGCTATGGATATGTGCGCCACTAAGCGCAGAACACAGCGGTCGCAAGTCCCACTACAAATTGCTCAGAATTGGCAAGTACATGCACTGCAGAAACTACAGCCACCAGCAGATCAACCAGAAATCAAATATATAGAACGCTACTGTAGGCTTCAAGATCAAGAAGCTGTTTGTATTCTCCTATGGCTATTTTCTAGCCAAGTATCAAAGGAAGCACACTACTATGCCAGATGAGATGACACTGAGTTATTGCCTAATAGAAATCCAACCCCTACTGAATTTTGCCACTTCGGCCTTTGCTATGGATATGTGCGCCACTAAGCGCAGAACACAGCGGTCGCAAGTCCCACTACAAATTGCTCAGAATTGGCAAGTACATGCACTGCAGAAACTACAGCCACCAGCAGATCAACCAGAAATCAAATATATAGAACGCTACTGTAGGCTTCAAGAAGCTGTTTGTATTCTCCTATGGCTATTTTCTAGCCAAGTATCAAAGGAAGCACAGTACTATGCCAGATGAGATGACACTGAGTTATTGCCTAATAGAAATCCAACCCCTACTTAATTTTGCCACTTCAGCCTTTGCTATGGATATGTGCGCCACTAAGCGCAGAACACAGCGGTCGCAAGTCTCACTACAAATTGCTCAGAATTGGCAAGTACATGCACTGCAGAAACTACAGCCACCAGCAGATCAACCAGAAATCAAATATATAGAACGCTACTGTAGGCTTCAAGAAGCTGTTTGTATTCTCCTATGGCTATTTTCTAGCCAAGTATCAAAGGAAGCACAGTACTATGCCAGATGAGATGACACTGAGTTATTGCCTAATAGAAATCCAACCCCTACTGAATTTTGCCACTTCGGCCTTTGCTATGGATATGTGCGCCACTAAGCGCAGAACACAGCGGTCGCAAGTCTCACTACAAATTGCTCAGAATTGGCAAGTACATGCACTGCAGAAACTACAGCCACCAGCAGATCAACCAGAAATCAAATATATAGAACGCTACTGTAGGCTTCAAGAAGCTGTTTGTATTCTCCTATGGCTATTTTCTAGCCAAGTATCAAAGGAAGCACAGTACTATGCCAGATGAGATGACACTGAGTTATTGCCTAATAGAAATCCAACCCCTACTGAATTTTGCCACTTCGGCCTTTGCTATGGATATGTGCGCCACTAAGCGCAGAACACAGCGGTCGCAAGTCTCACTACAAATTGCTCAGAATTGGCAAGTACATGCACTGCAGAAACTACAGCCACCAGCAGATCAACCAGAAATCAAATATATAGAACGCTACTGTAGGCTTCAAGAAGCTGTTTGTATTCTCCTATGGCTATTTTCTAGCCAAGTATCAAAGGAAGCACAGTACTATGCCAGATGAGATGACACTGAGTTATTGCCTAATAGAAATCCAACCCCTACTGAATTTTGCCACTTCGGCCTTTGCTATGGATATGTGCGCCACTAAGCGCAGAACACAGCGGTCGCAAGTCTCACTACAAATTGCTCAGAATTGGCAAGTACATGCACTGCAGAAACTACAGCCACCAGCAGATCAACCAGAAATCAAATATATAGAACGCTACTGTAGGCTTCAAGAAGCTGTTTGTATTCTCCTATGGCTATTTTCTAGCCAAGTATCAAAGGAAGCACACTACTATGCCAGATGAGATGACACTGAGTTATTGCCTAATAGAAATCCAACCCCTACTGAATTTTCCCACTTCGGTCTTTGCTATGGATATGTGTGCCACTAAGAGCTAAACACAACGGTAGCAAGTCCCCCTGCTAATTCCTCACAAAATGGTAAAAGATGCAAATTAAAATAAAAAAAGTAGAACGTTATTGTAGCCCTAAGAAGGGCTGTTGGGTTCTTTGAGAATCACTCCTGCCTAACAGTAAGCTAATAGAACACCCTAACGCTTTCCCTGACCAGCAGCAGCTCTCTCCCTAGCGGCATCCAGAGACAGAATGATCCGAGCAGCGCGGCCAGCGGCTAGTCTATCCCAGGGTCACCTGATCTGGCCAGCCAACCACTGCTATCGACGTGTAAGGGTACCACGTCATGCTGGGTGGAGTGCAGAGTCTCCTGGCTTGTGATTGGCTCTGTTTCTGGCCGCCAAAAAGCAAAACGGCGGGAGCTGCCATTTTCTCGAGCGGGCGAAGTATTCGTCCGAGTAACGAGCAGTTTCGAGTACCCTAATGCTCGACCGAGCATCAAGCTCGGACGAGCATGTTCGCTCATCTCTAGTTATAATATCTCAGATCAAAGTGCTTCTTTCTCTACTTACCTTGGTTCTTATAATCCTCCCTCCTATCTTCCTAATCTGCTTTTAACTATGAAATCTCTGCTGAATTCCATCTTTGTTACAATAAGACAGAAGCTTCCAGAGGTGTAAAATCACATTGTTGTTCCATTGAGAGGGGGGGGGGGGGCAATAGGTCATAAATGTCAAATTTCCACCTAGCAGATGAAAGTGCTCAACAGATTCACAGACAGAGACTGTAGAGAGAAGAGCCGAGGGAAAATATAGATTATAAATCACATAATAACCAGAAACAGTGTTGTTTCTCACATCTATACATTAGACAACTAATTTCAAGATTCTACCATTAAAATCAACTATCCGTAACTATTTATGTAGATGCAGTCGGATGCATATCTTCTTCTTTATAGAAATCTACCATCTAAATCCATCATGATAAACCAGGGACATTACTCATAGATCCAGGCACCGTGACTGAGGTAATCTTCTTATATTTGTTATCCATGGCCTCCTTCCTTCTAAAATGAACTTTTAAAATTTAGCTAATGAACCGCAAGGGCTCTGAGGCGGGGCATTACCAGAGCTCCTTCGTGCTGCAGATTCACAGGTTCTTACACTGTGCAGGAGTACTTCCCCCCTTCCACTGTGTGCTGCCCTGAGGCAGAGGTAGGGGAAAGTGCTTAAAGAGCAGAGTGGAGACAGTGTAACAGCCTGTGAATCTACAGCCCATATGAGTTCTGATAATGCCCCCAGAACCCTTCTGGCTCATTAGCATAACTTTAAATGTTGATTTTAGAAGGAAGGAGGCCGTGAATAGCACATATAAGAAGATTACCATAGTCATGGATCTATGAGTAAGGGTCCCTGGTTTATCATGATCAGGGCCGATTCTAGCATATTTGCTGCCTGAGGCGAATATTAAAATGCTGCCCCGCCCCCCCCCCCCCCCCGCTCCCTGTTCAGAAAATGCTGAAAACTTTATTAACAATTAACATCCCCACAGACAGCTCCCTGACACTGTGTGACTGACTACAGGATCTGAGAGGCATTAGTGGCATCTAGTACCTTATAGATGACAATCTCTTCCATCAGGAGGACTTTATTCCGGGTTCTCCAATCCATGACGTATCACTGCTGAATTCACGGCCAGATATCTTCAGCTCTGTGCAGCATCTCCACCCGGCGTCCCTAAAAATACCACAGTCACTTACAGTATAAAGTCTCCTGGATAACACTGTGCTCCTAAATATTATATACTCCTCACAAAGCAACTGACCGCTCTCTACCCATATACAAAACATCCCTTCATTATATATATTCTACTGGAATTATAGCATGCTAAGCACCAATCAATATACAACACCCACAATTTATTAATACAGACCCCCCCAAACATTTGGTTTACATGATGCAAAGTAATCTATTGTATCTTATGAATAATATATCCCACCCAGTTATTATGTTACATGTGAATTTATATAGAGTACTACCCTGATTGAAGTAAATATATAGCACCCCCTAATGAATATATAATTTATTTTTATAGGCCCCCCCAGTATAAACAGTATCCAGCCCCATATAAATATATACAGCCCCCCCAGAATAAACAGAATCTGGCCCCATATAAATATATACAGCCCCCCCCCCAAAAAAATAAACAGAATCTGGCCCCCCATATAAATATATACAGCCCCCCCAGTATAATCAAAATCTGCCCCCCATATAAATATATACAGCCCCCCCAGAATAAACAGAGTATGCCCCCCCCCCATATAAATATATACAGCCCCCCAGAATAAACAGAATCTGGCCCCCCATATAAATATATACAGCCCCCCCCAGTGTAATAAGAATTTGGCCCCCCATATAAATATATACAGCCCCCCCCCCAGTGTAATAAGAATTTGGCCCCCCCATATAAATATATACAGCCCCCCCAGTGTAATAAGAATTTGGCCCCCCATATAAATATATACAGCCCCCCCCAGTGTAATAAGAATTTGGCCCCCCATATAAATATATACAGCCCCCCCCCCAGTGTAATAAGAATTTGCCCCCCCTTCCCGCCAGGAAAATGGGATCTGGCCCCTTATAAATGTACACAGCCTCCCCAGTAAAAAAGTATATATAGAAGACCAAAACCCGCCCCCCCCTCCCCCGTTACAGCAGTAATCGCCCCATAATATATATATGGCCACATTTAATTAATAATTGGACAATAAAAATAATAAAACTTGTACTTACCTCACGGCAGGGTGGTCCCACGGCGCGCGGGTCCCATATTCACGCGGCTCTTCTGGCAGCCGCGGCTCCGCTGAGTGACACAGGCGCGTGACGTCATCATCCGCCGCCTGTGTCACTGCACTGTACGGAGCGACGCCAGCAGCCGTAAAGGCGCTGCGTCGCTCCGCATGTAAATCGCACCTGTTTCTTAAACACATTGGAGCTGCAAAATGCCGCTTTTAAAGAGGGCCGCATTCTGCCGCCCGAGGCGAGATTTTCGTCTCGCCTCGTGGCAGATGCGGCCCTGATCATGATGGATATATTTCCTTTAAAGAAGAGGATATACATGTGACTGCATCTACAGAAATTGTTACAGATAAGACCGCAGTCATTGACGGCAACTGCTCATCGACATTGATGCGACATGCAGCCAAATTAATGAATTATTATAAGTAGTGGTGCACATGTCTGCAGCATCCGGAGTAGAAACTCAGCACGGAGAGCTACCAGGCGAGCAGATGGCGACCAGATATCTGACACATACAGTATACAGATGGTGAATAATGTTGGAATAATCATTCTAATCAATTTTCACGACTGCAGCTGGTATTGACGCTTGTTGCAGCGCTGAGGCCATGGGTTACAATGACACAAGGTACCATCTGCATGGCCAGAAAATGCCTAACCACTAGGGGCCTGACTGGCCAGAAGATGCCTGACCACTAGGGGTCTGACTGGCCAGAAGATGCCTGACCACTAGGGGCCTGACTGGCCAGAAGATGCCTGACCACTAGGGGCCTGACTGGTCAGAAGATGCCTGACCACTAGGGGCCTGACTGGCCAGAAGATGCCTGACCACTAGGGTCCTGATTGGCCAGAGGATGCCTGACCACTGGGAGCCTGACTGGCCAGAAGATGCCTGACCACTAGGGGCCTGACTGGTCAGAAGATGCCTGACCACTAGGGGCCTGACTGGCCAGAAGATGCCTGACCACTAGGGGCCTGACTGGTCAGAAGATGCCTGACCACTAGGGGCCTGACTGGCCAGAAGATGCCTGACCACTAGGGTCCTGATTGGCCAGAGGATGCCTGACCACTAGGGGCCTGACTGGCCAGAAGATGTCTGACTACTAGGGGCCTGACTGGCCAGAAGATGCCTGACCACTACGGGCCTGACTGGCCAGAAGATGCCTGACTACTAGGTGCCTGACTGGCCAGAACATGCCTGACCACTAGGGGCCTGACTGGCCAGAAGATGTCGGACTACTAGGGGCCTGACTGGCCAGGAGATGCCTGACCACTAGGGGCCTGACTGGCCACAAGATGCCTGACCACTAGGGGCCTGACTGGCCAGAAGATGTCTGACTACTAGGGGCCTGACAGGCCAGAAGATGCCTGACCACTAGGGGCCTGACTGGCCAGAAGATGTCTGACTACTAGGGGCCTGACTGGCCAGAAGATGCCTGACCACTAGGGGCCTGACTGGTCAGAACATGTCTGACTACTAAGGGCCTGACTGGCCAGAAGATGCCTGACCACTAGGGACCTGACTGGCCAGAAGATGTCTGACTACTAGGGGCCTGACTGGCCAGAACATGTCTGACTACTAGGGGCCTGACAGGCCAGAAGATGCCTGACCACTAGGGGCCTGACTGGCCAGAAGATGCCTGACCACTAGGGGCCTAACTGGACAGAAGATGCCTGACCACTAGGGGCCTAACTGGCCAGGAGATGCCTGACCACTAGGGGCCTGACTGGCCAGAAGATGCCTGACCACTAGGGGCTTGACTGGCCAGAAGATGCCTGACCACTAGGGGCCTGACTGGCCAGAAGATGTCTGACTACTAGGGGCCTGACTGGCCAGAAGATGTCTGACTACTAGGGGCCTGACTGGCCAGAAGATGCCTGACCACTAGGGGCCTGACTGGTCAGAAGATGCCTGACCACTAGAGGCCTGACTGACCAGAAGATGCCTGACCACTAGGGGCCTGACTGGCCAGAAGATGTCTGACTACTAGGGGCCTGACTGGCCAGAAGATGCCTGACCACTAGGGGCCTGACTGGCCAGAAGATGTCTGACTACTAGGGGCCTGACTGGCCAGATGATGCCTGACCACTAGGGGCCTGACTGGTCAGAAGATGTCTGACTACTAAGGGCCTGACTGGCCAGAAGATGCCTGACCACTAGGGACCTGACTGGCCAGAAGATGTCTGACTACTAGGGGCCTGACTGGCCAGAACATGTCTGACTACTAGGGGCCTGACAGGCCAGAAGATGCCTGACCACTAGGGGCCTGACTGGACAGAAGATGCCCGACCACTAGGGGCCTAACTGGCCAGAAGATGCCTGACCACTAGGGGCCTAACTGGCCAGGAGATGCCTGACCACTAGGGGCCTGACTGGTAAGAAGATGTCTGACCACTAGGGGCCTGACTGGCCAGAAGATGTCTGACTACTAGGGGCCTAACTGGCCAGAAGGTGCCTGACCACTAGGGGCCTGACTGGTCAGAAGATGTCTGACCACTAGGGGCCTGACTGGCCAGAAGATGTCTGACTACTAGGGGCCTGACTGGCCAGAAGATGCCTGACCACTAGGGGCCTGACTGGCCAGAAGATGTCTGACTACTAGGGGCCTGACTGGCCAGAAGATGCCTGACCACTAGGGGCCTGACTGGCCAGAAGATGTCTGACTACTAGGGGCCTGACTGGCCAGAAGATGCCTGACCACTAGGGTTCTGACTGGCCAGAAGATGCCTGACCACTAGGGGCCTGACTGGCCAGAAGATGCCTGACCACTAGGGGCCTGACTGGCCAGAAGATGTCTGACTACTAGGGGCCTGACTGACCAGAAGATGCCTGACCACTAGGGGCCTGAGTGGCCAGAAGATGCCTGACTACTAGGGGTCTGACTGGCCAGAAGATGCCTGACTACTAGGGGCCTGACTGGCCAGAAGATGCCTGACTACTAGGGGTCTGACTGGCCAGAAGATGCTTGACCACTAGCAGCCTGACTGGCCAGAAGATGCCTGACCACTAGGAGCCTGACTGGCCAGAAGATGAGTGGTCTTTATTATATTCTATATCAATTCATACAGTATATTTCAAACTATTATATAATATTAGACGCCCCTAACTTCAGTTTTATATTAAAATAGAAGATAAGCATCTCATCTTTTAGATTGCACCAGGCTTGTGGTTCTGTGATCTACAGATCTGGACATACAGGCAGCTTCCAGCTTTGTCTTTAGCTGTCTGTATCTCTGGCTGCCTAGATCTCATAATCTTTGTGAGAAGATGACCTTCAATATGATACCAAAATCATGTATCTAGATACTATAGAACTGAAGATATGGGTGTCTGAAGGGTCGCTCCCCCTGAAGCCTCTGACCTTAAATCATACTGTATCAATCTGACTCTTCTCTGCTCGTTTTCACATAACTTTGGAGGAGATTTAATTAAACGTAAAGTGGTGAGATTTCACATAAAATATTGAATTCTAGAATGGACATTTTATACCCAACCTGAAGGTGCTGCTAGTTTAGTGGGGTAAAATCTGGAAATAGGTTTCCTTTAAAGGAAACCTACCATCAATAATACAGTATCTGAGGTATTCCTGATGGTAGATTCCGTCTTCCATACTCAATGCTATATAGTTTTTCATTATCCTGTAAGATAATCTAAGTAACTTAAATCTTCATCTTTTATTCATGCAAATTACCTTTAACCTGGTCATGTCCGATCGCTGAGGTTACTTCCTGCCCCAGTAGCCTCCTGCTGCTCTGCCTCCAGCTGCGCTGCCGTTTGTGCCCGCACATGGGCATTAAATTCCGGATGGGCTGTGGTTTCTGTGTGATACCTATGGAGAGTGGCGGTGCATCTTCGCTGAAGCCGGCAACGTGCATGCGCCAGACTACACTGAAGCCAGAGCCAAACCAAAATTTAGTGCCCATGCATGAGCGCATACGGGAGGCAAATCAGGGGCGCGCAGGAGGCAGAGCAGCAAGAGGTACTGGGGAGTGGAGTAGCCTAAAGGTAATTTGCATAAATAAAAGATAAAGATTTAAATTACTTAGATAAAGGTGGCATGGTGGCTTACTGGTTAGCATTACAGCCTTGCAGCACTGGGACCTTGGTTCAAGTCCATGCGTCAACATCTGCAAAGATTTTGTATGTTCTCTCCGTATTTGCGTGGGTTTCCTCCGGGTCCTCCGGTTTCCTCCCACACTCCAAAACATACTGGTAGGTGATTAGATTGTGAGCCCCATTGGGGACAAGGACTGATGTGACAGGCTCTGTGCAGCGCTGCATAATCTGTGTGCGCTATATAAATAAAGAATTATTATTATAATTATTAGGTTACATGGTAATTAAATAAACGGTTTAGGTATAGAAGTTGGTGAGTATAGAAGAAGGAATCTACCATCAGGAATAGCTCAGATAGTGTATTTCTGATGGTGGATTCCCCCTCCCTGCAGCAGGTGCATCCCCTTTCTTCCCTAATTCTGGGATGCAGACGCTGCAGAAATAAACTTGAATCCGTGTATATGCAGAGCTCTGAGCTTGCGTGGTGTCTAAAACGCGGACACAACAAGCGGCTAGGCTGGTATGCAGTGGTGATTGGGGGCGTGGAGTAGCCTTCACCCCCGGAGCTGTCTGAGGCTACTCTACATCCCCAGTAGCCTCTGAAATAAATTTGCATATACACAGATTGAAGTTTATTTTTGCAGCAACTGCATCCCAATATTAGGGAACAACAACACATCTGTAAGGAGTTTGTATGTTCTCTCCATGTTTGCGTTGGTTTCCTCCGGATCCTCTGGTTTCCTCCAACACTCCATATTGGTAGGTTGATTAGATTGTGAGCCCCATTGGGGACAGGGACTGATTTGTCCAGCTCTGTCCAGCGCTGCGTAATCTGTGCGGTCACACATACTGCTAAACTTTACAAGCGCAGTGTAATGGGGGTGTACTGCAATCGCATGCGTTTAACTGGAAACCCTAATGAGATTGGGCAGCGGCACAACCCCCTGCGCTAGAGCTGCACTTGTAAATGCAGGGGTAGCAGTACGTGTGACTGCACCCTTTTCCATATTTCTGTTTGCTGTCAATGAATGGAATCATTTGTTTACCACCAGAAGATAAAATCGGTATTGATCCTATAAGTTCTTGGCCCATTAATGTACATTGTTTACAATATGATAAGATTATAAATGTTCTCTTTTAATGACACCAAACACAGATTTCCAATATTCTCTAAAACTAAAATATTTCTATAGATCGGAGTAACTTCCATGGGAATCCATAGAATTTTTTTTTCTACATTCTGAGAAACTAGACAAACACTGTTGATTTCTGCTGCAGCGGCAGGAAAAGGGGCGGAGTTTAATTTGAATATTCCGTGTAGAATCTACACAGATAAGAAGCGATCATATAATTCTATGTACTGTATACTGTAGTAATTGTCATAGAATGAGACAACGGTCTAGGAATGATCTCCAGAATACAGGTCACTGTGGATTTTTTTCGTTTTCATGTCGGTTCTACCCATAATGCATTACACATTACAGGGCCGTAGTGACATGCGGAAATCTTCAGAAAGATTCTTCACTTTGAAGTCCACGGTCTTATTTGTAATGAGTGTCTGCAAGTTTCAAAGATAAAGCAATCCCTTTGTAATCTGAATTTGCTCCTTGCTGTGACTTTAGCGGGATATCCTCTATATATCATTAACGGAGCACAATACTGATCAATGATCCAACATGTTCCAGACCACTGAAGCAAAAGTCATTTTGACTTTCACTTTTCACTATCCCATCTCCCAAAGAGTGACCTTCACTGCAAGCAGTGCTGAGAGAGACTGCGAGCCGGCAGCGGCAGCCATGACATTGCATAGCGTGCCCCCCCCTATACCACAAAGGGAGGAGATATAAGAGGGATCACAATGTAAAAGTCCAAATATAAAATTTATGGAAATTAACATTCATAAACAGATTGCGGGGAAAAAACAAAAACTAAACCCCTTTCATGCAAAAATTAAAGGAAATATACCACCAGGATGAAGGATTGTAAACCAAGCACATGTTATACTGGGGTGTGCCCCCTCTACCAGGATCCACTTTTCTTTAAACTTCTCATGCCCTTGTTTTTAAGAATAAAAAGCTTTAAAAATTATGCAAATTAGCCCGTTGGGCTCCAGACTTCATTAAAACCAAGGAGCCCCTCAGACTCATTTGCATGATTTTAAAATCCTTTGTTTTATAAAAACCAGGGAATAAGAAGCCAAAAGAAGAGCAGATCCTGCCGGAGGGGGCACACACCAGTATGTCAGTGTGCTTGGTTTACAATCCTTCATCCTGGTGGTAGATTTTCTTAATGACCCTGATATAAATTACACTTGCCATCAGGTTGTCATAGGATCCTTCAGGGGATACAGGTTGTGACATAGTAATAGTCGGATACTGGACAGTAAATAGGGTGCATCTTTTTTTAGTGAATCATTAAAATTACTTTTTCTCCCCTCCTTCATTTCTCAAATAAGGTGTAAATAGTGTATGGTTGACAATATGATGTATTATCATTAGTAAATCTGCAACACTGTCCTAAATTTAGACACCTTAAAGGGGATGAACCATGTGATAATGTAATCTAAGGAAAGGGGATAACAATTTGATCGGTGGGAGTCGGACTGCTTGGACCCCCACAAGTCAGAAAAAAAGGGTCACATTCTTACTAATTTATGTAGCAGCAGGTCAAGCGTGTGTCCTACTGCTCTATTCAATACAGGCAGTCCCTGGGTTACATACAAGATAGGGTCCATAGGTTTGTTCTTAAGTTGAATTTGTATGTAAGTCAAAACTGTATATTTTATAATGGTAGATCCAGACAAAAAATGTTTTTGCCCCAGTGACAATTGGAGTTTCATTACAGACACCTTACAGCTGATCATTACAGCCTGGAACTATAGTAACATCCAGACACTTCACCAGAGGTCACAGTGGTCAGAGGGGTCCGTCTTTAACTAGGGACCGTCTGTAAATCAAGTGTCCTTAAGTAGGGGACCGCCTGTACTATGGGAGAGGCAAAAATTGACGAGCACAGCGCTCTGTATGTCCTGTACTATTATAGTAAATGGGAGTGCTGGAGATACCGAGTGCTGTGTTCGGCAATTTCCAACACTCCCTCAGTATTGAGTGGAGCCGCAGGACGCATGCTTGACTTGGGAATGGGGCCTCTATTATTTTCATGGGTGGGGGTTCCAGTGGTTGGACTCCTGTCTCGTAAATAGGGGATAAAAGTCAAATTTGGTACAACCCCTTTGAAACTTAAGTAGTTTGGATGTGCCCAATTTTGCATAATTGTACCATCATTTGGGGCATCTAGATACTATGGTGTGACTTTCCATTACCTCTTAGTTGGCTTACTTCCAGCCAATGCCATGACCAAAATCTGACGTATGAGATGTGTACCAAAATACTGCTGTATTTTGTCTCTGATTGGTCCTATTAAGGTCATTTTTAAAAAATGCTAATGTTTTGCTCCTCACCCCAGTACCAGGCTGTCACTAGGAGCTAATTATATGGGCACATATAACATGCTTGGTGCTAACCAGGGGAGTAACCTGAGTGGGTGCATTGGGTGCGTGTCAGTGAACCCCCCTGGACCACCGTGGGGAATGGCACCAGCTGACACCTGGGACCGGAATCTTCACCAGAGCCCGCCGCAAAGCGGGATGGTCTTGCTGCGGCGTGGTGCCACCAGGTTGTTCCACAGGTGTGACTAGCCCGTGGTGGCAGCCAAGGTCGTAGTACAGAATTGCAATCCAGGCTCGAGGTTAGAGACAGGCAGGTAATCAGGGTTGGCGGCAGAGATGTTAGGTCACAGGTCAGGTCTGAGGTCATAACAGGAATTCAAGGCAAAGCGGGAACAGGAACAAAGAAGTTTTTTCTTCTCACAATAGCTCAAAGATCCGGCAGGGGATGATGGGAGCCGCCGGTTTAAATAGGAACCTGGAAGTGGCTAGCGCCAATCAGTGGTGTGCTGGCCCTTTAAATCTTCGAGTGCCTCCGTGTGCAACGGAGAGGGTCAAGGGTGAGTTGGTGATCCGAGGCATGGATCGTAGGGACACACACGTGACAGTGCAGCTGTGCTTGGGATCAGGAACCGTAGGTGTACCCATAAACTGTCCTTATATAAGCAGGCTCATTCTATAACGATACATTATAATTCCGGAACAGGAAAGACATTGCTGACACAGCGCAACAGAGAGCCCATAATATGACGATTACAATATGATTTATATATCACAGTTATGATAATAAGTCACATGATCAATGGATGTGATAGCATTGTGGTGTCATTATTGATTACTATACAAATGTACCATTAAACAAAAATGCATGATTACATGATACTTGTTCTTTCTATAGAACTATGATGAAATCCACCAAAATCTACCATCAAAATCCATCATGATAAACCAGGGACATTACTCATAGACCCAGGCACCGTGACTGTGGTAATATCCTTATATTTGTTATCCGTGGCCTCCTTCCTTCTAAAAATCAATTTTTAAAATGCCTGAAATGCTACTGGGGCGGTTCTTAGAGCTCCTCCATGCTGCAGTGTATAGGAGCCATTTCCCCCTCCCACTGTGGGCTGAAACCTCCTGTGTTGTGGTGATATCTCTTCGGGCAAAAGGAGGGAGAAATTCTGAGGGAGCAGAGTAGGGTGAGACAGTGTAACAGCCTGTGAAGCTGCAGTACCGAGGAGCTCTGGGAACTGCTCCAGTAGCCTTTTAGACTCATTATCATAATTTGAATAGTTTATTTTAGAATGAAGGTGGCCATGGATAACAAATATAAGAAGATTACCACAGTCACGGTGCCTGGATCTAGGAGTAAGAAGAGTAAAATTTATCAGTGATGAATTTTGATGGTAGATTTTCCTTTCAGATACAAAGGGGGACATTTATCATACGCAAGCGCATCGACAGTCTGGCATGTCGGATACATCAGGAAGCTCCAGTCTCTTGTAGTATACAGCGGCCGGCTGCGTCTGGTGTAGAAGTGCACTATTACCATTCAGCCTGGAATGGTCGCAGGATATAGCGAGTGCAAAGACGGGGTGGCCCCTTGCTGTCCCACTCCACTGCCAGACACGCCCACTTCACACCCACTTCACGCCCACTACACGCCCACTTGAAAAAAACGGCCACAAAATCTTTAATAAATATCCCTCATAGAAACAGTTAAATGACAAATTCATCTTAATTTGACCTTAAACATTGACTTTTGAGAGGTTTGTCAGTCCCAACTGAGAGCATTTTACATTTCCAGCACGGTCACGATTTTATAATTTTTAAAAAAAAACTTTTACTGTTATATAAATGATTACTCCAAGTTCTTTAAACACAGATGACCCCTGCAGCCCGTAGTAATACACTTAAATGGGGTTCAGTGCCCTCCGGTCATAAAGGGTTAATCCCAAGGCACGTAAATGCACAGCACAATCCGGAGCTGGATCAGCATTTTTTTTTGAGCTTTTTAA
Organism: Engystomops pustulosus; assembly: GCF_040894005.1. Classification (NCBI taxonomy): domain Eukaryota; kingdom Metazoa; phylum Chordata; class Amphibia; order Anura; family Leptodactylidae; genus Engystomops; species Engystomops pustulosus. The sequence continues at coordinate 238,655,728 of NC_092412.1, forward strand.
CCCAGAATTATTGATTTATTTTTTTATAATACTTGATGGTGCTTTCCAGCGATTTATAACACTTACATTAGAGGAGTAGATGGACTGGGAGAAAAGCCAAAATAAGTATGATAAAAGATGAAGAGCTGTCAGGAAGAGCAGCTTTCAAGGATTAGGTACAGCCCGCGATTTAAACAAATGTAATAAAAATTAAAGAGGCGAGCCAAGACGCCATCTGCCCTAAAGGTTTGAGATACGGAAAAAAAAAAAACGCAGCCGCTGACTCACTATTCCTCCGCTGCTTACAATTATCGAAATAAACTCGCTTCATTAGCCACAATCTATGTCAGAGCACAGATGGGCAAATCTTCCGCTGGGAGGTGAAGAGTTAACGCGTCTCACTATTGGGGTTTTTTAAGATGGCGTTCTAATCTGGCTTTATTGTATCTTAGATTGCCCTTACACTTGTCCTTGGCATTTTATTACTCCGAGCCAAAGTTATTATCGCCTTCATTGAAATTTTAAACAGTTCATGTAAAGACACAAGTCTCGATCAGAGGGAAAGCGTTTACCTCCTCCTTAACCTGCCGCCGATTGCCTCCGCTGCGTTATCACTGTCTGGAGCTTCTTGCAGGATACATCAATAAATTCGGGCTCTGACAGAATCTGATGATTTAAGCTGTTTTGTTATATTTTAAGAGGGATATTCACATTCTTAAAAAAAAGTTAACTCAACTTAGGATGGCCATGGGCTGGGGGAGAGAGAGATGGTACTGTGCAAAAGTTTTAGGCAGGGGCATCAAAAATATTGGCAAATACAAATTTAGTAATTATCGAAGTGTTAATAGTAGTGTTAAAATTGTTTAGTATCCCTTTGTATTCCTTAGTACTTGATAAAGACACCAAAACGGCATCGAAACACCGATTTGTTTTGAATAAAAGTATCTTCTCTACAAGCACATGACCTGATGATCTGTATGGCCAGAAACTCAACCATTTTTCTCTCTTTCACTTATGAATTTTTTGAGACATCATCCGTGATTCAAAGCAGAGAATCAGCAGAAATCTTAAAGGAAATCTACCACCAGGATGAAGGATTGTAAACCAAGCACACTGACATACTGGTGTGTGCCCTCTCTGGCAGCATATGTTCTTCTTTTATTTTCTTATTCCACCGATCGCGTGTGCTTTCACGGCGATCGCCGCCGGCAATGCTGCCGGAGGCTCCAAAAAGATGGCGCCGTTGCCATGACAGCTTCGGGTCTCACAAAGGCCCGAAGCAGTCTCGTTTTAACCCATTCATTACAATGTGCTATCAGCACATTGTAATGAATGAGGAGTAAAATCCCCATATACTGCCATATTGCAGTATGGCAGTATATGGTAGGATCGATCAGACAACCTAGGGTTAAAGTACCCTAGGGAGTCTGAAAAATAGTAAAAGTAAAAGTAAAAAAAAGTTTAAAAAAAAAAATTATAATAAAAAAACCTAAAAATTCAAATCCCCCCCCTTTCCCTAGAACTGATATTAATATTAATAAACAGTAAAAATCATAAACACATTAGGTATCGCCGCGTCCGAAAATGTCCGATCTATCAAAATATAATTACAGTTTTCACTGCGTTTAACCTCGTAACGGAAAATAGCGTCCAAAGTAAAAAATGACATTTTTTTGCCATTTTGGAAAATATAAAAAAATTAATAAAAAGTGATCAAATGGTCGCACAGTCCTAAAAATGATAGCAATGAAAACGCCATCAAAAGTCGCAAAAAATGAAACCACCCACAGCTCCGTACACCAAAGTATGAAAAAGTTAGTGACCGCCAGAAGATGGCAAAATCAAAAAAAAAAATTTTGTACAGGAGGTTTTAATTTTTTTAAATGTATGAAAACATTATAAAACCTATACAAATTTGGTATCCACGTGATCGTACCGACCCAAAGAATAAATTAGACATGTCATTTGTGGCACACAGTGAAAGCTGTAAAATCCAAGCCCACAAGAAAATATTGCAAATGTGTTTTTTCACCATTTTCACTGCATTTGGATTTTTTTTCCCGCTTCCCAGTACGCGCCATGGAATATTGAATACCGTCACTACGAAGTGCAATTTGTTACGCAGAAAATAAGCCATAACAAAGCTCTTTATGTGGAAAAATAAAAAAGTTATAGATTTTTGAAGGTGGGGAGTGAAAAATGGAAGTGAAAAAAATAAAAAAAGCCTAGTCGTTAAGGGGTTAAAAGAAATCTATCACCAGAAGTTGTTGAATTGTATACCAAGCACATGGACATACTGGTGTGTGCCCCCTCTGGCAGGGTCTGCTCTTCTTTTAGCTTCTTATGCCCTGGTTTATAAGAAAAAAAAAAGGCTGTAAATATTATGCAAATGAGCTGCCTGAGGGTCTCCATGAGCCCCTCAGGCTCATTTGCATTATTTTTAAAACTGTTCTTTTTTTTTTTAAAACCAGGGAATAAGAAGCTACAAGAAGAGCAGATCCTGCCAGAGGGGGCACATACCAGCATGTAAGTGTGCTTGGTTTACAATCCATCATCCTGGTGGTACATGTCCTTTAAAGGAAATCTACCATCAAAATCCATCATGATAAACCAGGGATCATAGATCATAGATCCAGGCACCAGGACTGCAGTAATCTTCTTATATTTGTTATCCTTCCTTCTAAAGCCAACTTTTAAAATTATGCTAATGATCCAAAAGGCCTATTGGGTGTGTTACCATAAACAATTATCACTTGTTTTTTAATGGATTATTATTGCAGAGCGTTTTTATACACCTGACTTTAAAAAAAAAGAAAATAAACTACACAAGCTTATTGGAAGGACCAAGGGCACTGACCATGATCATCAAAGGAAAGATGAGAAGATATTAGGGAGATGGACACGTCCTTGAAATTTTGGATTGTAAAAGAAAGTCAGCCATGTTTGAATGGGGATTTGTTGGGTGGGGATTTCGTTAGTGGACATCTCATACTGGAGAAAGTAGAAGAAACCTTCATTGTTGTATAATATTGTTTGGGAAGGTTTTAGTAGAAAAGTGTAATCCTGGAAGAAAAAGTTCAGTTCTTCTATAGCTTCACACCAGGGAAAATGAAGAATTACATAATGGGGGTCATTTACTAAGGGCCCGATTCACGTTTTCCCGACGTGTTACCCAAATATTTCCGATTTGCGCCGATTTCCCCCGAATTGCCCCGGGATTTTGGCGCACGCGATCGGATTGTGGCGCATCGGCGCTGGCATGCACGCGACGGAAATCGGGGGGCGTGGCCGAACGAAAACCCAAAGGATTCGGAAAAACCGCCGCATTTAAAACAAAAAATCTGTTGCGGAGCTTGCACTTACCTTCACTCAGCCCGTGCTGAACTCCAATGCGTTCCGATGCTTTTCAGTGCAGCAGCGCCACCTGGTGGACGGTGGAGGAACTACCTTAATAAATCCCTGCCGGACCCGAATCCACCACAGAAAACGCGCATGGACCGGGTAAGTAAATCTGCCCCAATGTCTATTGAAATCAATGTCCGATCTGGATATCCCCTTACCTCCGGGCAGTATACATCTAATACATGAGGAGGCAGAGGTTTATCATATCTCCGGCTTGAAGCTTACTACAGTTGACTACAGTAGTAGTTCCGGAATACTGGCTTGAAAGTTGGTAATTCTGGCTCCCTTGACACGCCCCCTTTCAAGGACACAATAAGGGTATGCGAATAAGATTAAAAGTAGGAGCATACTGTTGGAGCAGTGCAGAGAGCACCAGCTTAATGAAAAACCACAATTCAAGAATCAGGCGCCCCCAGCACACTACACAGACAAAGTGCACCTAGTGTTGCATGGAGCAGCTATGGAGCATGTTCTCAAGTGTCCTCGAGCAGCCCAGTCCTGCACCTCTCACATTAAATTTACAGAACAGCATATTGCATGGTGGGAGTTTTTGTACAACATAAATGTTGCCTCTCTCATCAGTCTCCACCAGTTACACAGTGGGCAACCATGAAATGCATAATCATGACCTCTAGGGTAACAGCACTCTAGCTAATAGAGCGGGGTCCAGGGTAAGAGAGGGATCCCCCTTTAAAGTATCTAAGTAATGTCCGTTAAGTTTAATATACAATTTTTTCCAATTTTTCCAATGTGGACCTGTTTCTATAGGTTAAACCTGGTATCTAGAGAAATTACAAATACAAGCAGATATATATGTATATACAGATATATATTCTTAGTAAAGCTTTCTCCTAAAATGAGAATCATCTACAATGACTGTTCTTTTTCCTCAGTGATAATTGAAATGAGTTATACAAACAGTTTTAAGCCCCATTATTATTAACTCCAGATGTGGCCCCTGATCTCTCACCCTTATTGGAGGTTGGGTGGTATCTTGGGGGTTGGTGGCTTGACATCGCCCCAAGCAAAAGCAGTCATCTAGAAATCATTAGCTCCTGAATCCAGGAGAGTGGAGACTAAATTTAATGCAATAAGGAGTCACAAGATGTCAGAGGTCACCATGGAGGTCGCGCAGTGGTCCGCAAGGTCATTCTCAGTCTACAAAAAGAAATCGCAGGGCAAAGTAGTTTTTTTTAAAAACAGCTCTTTTAAAAGTATAGTCAGCTTATTAGGAGTGGAGTAAGGGGAAAGGCACTAATAGTTCTTATGATGGAGATCACAATTGGAGGAGTCTTCAGTGCAAAATAACTTTCCTCTAGAAAGAAGAAATTGCATTTCTGGTGCCTCCTAATGGTAATTGTTCTGTAAATCACATCCTAACTAAGTACCTTAAAGGGGAACAACTATGAAACATGGATCAAGCTAAAGATGAAAGTAGAGGGTCCCATGTGTAGACAGTTTTTTAAAAAGACAATTTTCTTCTGAAAAAATAACTGAATTACAGCCAGTTACCATATATACTCGAGTATAAGCCTAGTTTTTCAGCACAAACAAATGTGCTGAAAACCTGAACTCGGCTTATACTCACCTTTCTGGCTTCCCCCACTGCTGGCTATATACTGGGGCAGGGGGCTGGCTTTATACTGGGGCAGGGGACTGGCTATATACTGGGGCAGGGGGCTGGCTATATACTGGGGCAGGGGGCTGGCTATATACTGGGGCAGGGGGCTGGCTATATACTGGGTGATATGGGCTGGCAGGCTATATACTGGGGGGCAGGTGCTGGCTATATACTATGGGGAAGGATCCGGCAGGCTATATACTGGGGAGGCTGTGACCAATGCATTTCCCACCTTCGACTTATACTCGAGTCAATAGGTTTTCCCAGGTTTTTGTGTTAAAATTAGGGGCCTCGGCTTATACTTGGGTCGGCTTATACACGAGTATATACGGTATATTGTTCATTTTATATTGTTCATATAGTTTTCCTTTTATATTGTTCATTTTAGGGAGGGAATTCTCCTAATGAAGACACTTGGGTCCTGCTTTTGCTTATGACATGGAATGGAGTAGGATGAAGCCTACTCAACCATTATTTCACTCAAAATGTATTCCTACATGACTGAGGGGGGGCTGAGGTCCTAACGATGAGACATTACAAATGAGGGGCCTCATTGACCTACTAATCATGGTTTACTGTAGAGCTATTACGGATTATATGAGGGCTACCCAAAATAGAGCATAGATGAAATTCTGATTTCCTTTGAGCAGACTATGGAAAATTTTTCAGAAAGTTTGCAAAAAGAATGAAGTCTATAAGGGTGCATTGATATCAGATCACTTATCTGATTTTTTAAATGGAATTAGGCAAAGAAACCTGCCAGGTGGGTGGTCATGGACTAGAGCAGACCGCCTGGCAACGCCAACCTGACAGTAGATCAGTTGACTATGCTATGTGTATAAGTCATGTAAAATCATCTCTAATGAGTAATGATCGAGGGAATAAAGATCAGACAAGTTGCACTTCACATGCCCAACCCTTTGTTCTCATAGGAGACAGGCCACCATCAGAGGTGTCTCACCTTGGAAAACCTGTGTACTTTTGGCTGAACCCTGTTCTCCTCTGTATTTGGAAATTAGTAGCTGTCATCTGAGCCAACATTGGTCAACAGTTATTAAGGTTTAGGAAATCTAACATCAAATTGTAAGTTGAGATATCTTTTTTATCTATGGTCTCCTTTGTCCAAAAATATGTTACAATATGTAAATAAGCCAGAAGTGCTCCAGGAGGTGTCAACAGATCTCCTATGGGCTGGAGCTCCACATTCTATTACACCCCCCCAAGAGTACTTCTTGTCCACCCACCGCTTCATGCTCCTCCTAATCTTCACATCCACACTGTATGAAACTATTAGTGCCTTTCCCCTTACTCCACTCCTAATAAGCTGACTATACTTTTAGAAGAGCTGTTTTTATAAAAACTACTTTGCTCTGCGATTCTTTTTGTAGACTGAGAATGACCTTGCAGTCCACTGTGTAACCTCCATGGTGACCACCACCAGCTTCACCAACTCTAGCCTCCAGTTTCTCTCGACTTCATCGTTTTTGAGCGATCAGCACTTGTACATTTGCTATTCTACTGTCATGTGGGTTCTAACTATTATATTGGATGCTGAGATTGTTGGGCATTTACTATGTCTTGTATGCCAATTTCTGCCTTCCAAAGCATGGGGCCTTGCCAAGTTGGATGTAGGGCAGCAGTTGACACCCAGGTCTGGTACATTTATTATATCCTGAGTCAGTTTTTAGCCGAGGACATGGATGAGGTGACAACAGGTTATAGCAGAATTCTACTGGATCAAGATAACATTGGAGCGCATCATGCGCCCAATCTTGATATTTCTACACCCAAAGAGTTGTAGATGGTGAAGGTGGTCAACAGCCGCGGCATTATGGAAACCACACAATGTTCCATCCAGCAGCCTCGGCTTTTCTGTTTATATATGTGACTTATACACTTCAAGTCGTCGCCCTCTGAAAAAAAAAAACCTGTTGCCTTTCATTGATTAATAGAAGTGGATTAATAAAAATGTGCCCCTTTGACTCCGCTTTCTCTGTCAAATGTATAATCACAGGTCTGGCTCCGTAATCTCTGACTTCTAAATATCCCCTTTATCTGGGTGTTAGTAGAGTTGAATGCCTTTATCATATTCGTCTGTCACACGCCCACAGCCTTTATTTTATCCTGTTCCCTCATTTCTTATTCCGCTTTCAAGTTCAGCTATTGTAGCAATTATGAACATATTCCCCACTGATCTTTTAATCCTTTGTTCCTCACTCAAAAAGTGAATGCCCTTAAGGAAAAGTTTCCTCCCCTCCTGTGTCTGTCGTCTTCTCCTATTTTATTACTTTTCAAACGCTTATAGTATAAATTAACCAATGAATTAATTTAACAATTAAAGGGGAAAAACAACATTATCTATTTATCTCATGAAACTTTCATGACATTTTGTGCGGAATTTAAGAGTCCAATTTGTATCCATCAACTGGAAGCCTTGGTGCTGTTTTTTTAATCATAATATTCCTATCTGTCTCCGGACCCCGTGGGTTGTAGACATCAATTTTTCTTTTTATCATAGAAGATTCTGAAGAGTTATATTCATTGTATACAATAAAATATGTCCATGCATATTCATCTCTAGTTCAGGCTACATTTTCCAATTTAAATTTAAGAAATATTCTAATTCTTTAGGGCAAGGTGATGTATAGGATCTGCAATCCACCATATTATTACTTATGATTATTCATGTGTAGAGTTTACATTTCCATCCAATACCAAGTGGTGACTGTGTGTATCATGTAGGTGTAGCTCAATTCAATTTAAAGGAATTGTCCTTTACTCATGGTAGGCCATCAATAACTGAAGTGTATTGGAGCCACTGCTTCCAACTACTACATATAGAGTAGAGCCGCCTACTTTGAGCTCTGTGCTATGTGTTTATGATGGATGGAACAATGGATTGGCGCCAAAGTGGAGCACTAATAAGATATCAATAGCCTAGATGTATATATGATAGATCTATCCCAGAAAAAACCCTGTAACTCCTCTTGTTGCCGTTATGCAGCCATGAGGGTTCAACATTACAATGACCATGGGAGTCTCCGTGGTAGAAACCAATATAGATCTAACATTTTTGACCTATCCGTTGCTAGCTGCCTGGGGGGAACACTATACTGAAGGGGATACTACACAAATAGTGTTCTAGGTCTACTGGCCGTGACTGAACAATGCCCATGTTGACCCACGACCTCAGCCAATGACCACATCAGCACAAGACCTGGAACATGGAGAAATGAAAAGTGGGCTGATGTACTGAATTAGGTTTTTTCATTTCATTTACATCATGTGGACAGCTGAGTGTGTGTGCATCACTTACCTAGGGAGTAGAGGTCCCTACGGTAAGAATACAACCAACTGTCTGATGCTCTAGTTAATGTTCTTGGTGGAAACCTTGGGTCTTGCCAGTTTTCTACATTGTATAATGTCTTGGAAGACATGCCTGCTAATGACAGTGACCTCTTTCAGTAGGATGATACCCCTAATGAACTGCATGTAATGATCTGGATTCATGTGAGGAACAATCTTGAGAGGTTCAAGGTGTTGACGTGGCTTCTAAAGTCCCTAGATCTCAATCTAATAAAAACACCTTTGGGATTTGGTAAAAGGTACCACCAATTGGGTCATCAATGGATAACTTTAAAGGTCATCATGTCATTAGGCTTCTTGAAGGTCATGCTTGATGTGAAGGGGGCTGCATTTCAAGGTATAAAAAATAGGCATTGTTTTCATTATATCACCATGGAAAATCCATTCACCAATTTCCCAGAATCTACTAGTGGGGCATGAATGACTATAAGTCTCCACACACCAACAGGGCAAATTGGCAAAGTCTCCATGAGGAGAACTTTTACTTCCTGACCCTAGTCAAAAGCCTCTCACTCTCACACTACAGTTGGGAATCTATTACTTCTTAGTTTGGCTTTAATCCCACATCATATCATTAGGCTTCCTTAAAGTCAGGCTGCATATTTAGAGGACTGCCTTACCAGGTAGTTAAGAGCCGTGGTTTTCCTTATCCCATCCTGGAAAATGTATTTACATATTTACGAGAATTTCCTAGAAGAGCATCAATGGCTATAAATCTTCACACGCTTTCAAGGTGTCCATAGATAGAAAAGTCTCCATAAGGAGATCTCTTACTTGCTGACCTCAAAAGGTAAAAGACATTATAGGTTTACCGAAGGCAAATTACAAGGTGGGCTAGGGCTGTGAATGATAGATATATAGTACATGTTAGATTGTAGACCCTGGATTGATGTTCAAGGCTGGACATCCCAATGTGTAATCCATAAACCTTTTTCTTCTGAGGTTCTTCTTCAGCTTAGTCCAACCTGAAAGGCAACAAATGTATGTATTGTAAATCCATAGTCTATATAACGGGGTACAACCATAGATTCTTATGGTCCTATAAGAATTTACAATCCAACATGCTACTTTGACTTCCAGCGTGCGCCATGTCTCAGACGATAAATTATAATGAATCCTGGCATCACTCTGACAGCATTTTCAAGCCAAGCAGAGGTCTTGCTTCTATGTTAAGCTATATTAATGCACGGCATACAGCCGACCAAATTACCGTCCTGAACCACAGCACTTTCTAAGCCGTAAAGCACCCTGACATACTCTCAATAGTCATTCAACAGTAAAATGCAGCGCTCCATTACATTATGAAATAATAATGGAAGAAAAAAAAAATGACAATCACGTAGAGTTCAAGTCAGGGAACGGCAGAACGTAACGTTGGGGACAATGATTTCCAGTCTTCGACATATAATGACCTGTCCAAATTTGACGCAAATCTAACCTAAATACACTGCACAGCGATCCGTCAGATCCGGCACAAGTCAGTCTGGGCACAGTTTGCCCACAGGCCAGGTTCAGTAGCTGCCACAAGCTGCTTCATATCACAAATGCCTTCAACCCTGACCTAGAGGAATCACTGCGTCTACGGGTAAGAGATGATTAAATCATTATGCCGGATCAATCCTGGGCAGAATACCAGCTGCTGCAAACACCGCTCAGCATGAACACCAATTCCAGGTCCTTTCAGACTTGAGAGATAACCTAGTCCCCTCCAATGAATGGCTCTTCCTCAGACTCAATTGTTAGATTTCTGTGTTTTGCTTTTTTTTTAGCAGTTAACCCATTAATGTCCTCAATGGCTCAGAACACGCTTCATTGTTGTATTTCAGACAAGCATAAGATGTCTATTCTGCATTATTGACCTGGGAGTTGACGGGATGAATATTAAGGTTTCCTGATCTCTCTGCACCAGTGACTTTTTTTCATACTGCATGGCTGTCATGTAGGTAAAAAGACACAACTTAAAGCAGCTGGACAGCAATGCAACATCTGTGCCAGGACCCAGCTATAATGCATTGTTTAAGGTTGTTGGAAAGAAACCCCTTATGGACCCCCTAATGCTCCGCGGCCCAGGTTGGACCATATCCTCTGCACCCTCTCAGGTTATGCCCCTGCATGTGCAGTAGGTGGTGATATCATTACTTCAGCACCAATAACCAAAATCAGCAGGGAATCACCATAGTAGTACCAATGGAAAGCTTTTCTTAAAGGGCTAATCCCACCAAAGTCAGTTGAGGATGAGAGTAAGATCCCTGGGGGTCCAACAACTAGAACGCCTAAAAGTCTAGTAGTAACAACCAGTGTGTATGTCTGACTGCAACCTTATTCATTCATTTCTCTGGATCTTCCAGGACGGGGATCTACATGAACCCCCATGGAAGTAAATGGAGTGTAAGTCATCACTTGGTGTATATGAACAGAATTACAGGCTTATGTTCACCTGATTGCTGAGGGTTCCCTAGTGGTTGGAGCACTATCAATATTGCACTTATCCCCTATCCCCTTTGCTAGGACAACCCTCTTAAAATAGTTTTGCCATTTAGCCATACAGTAGGACTATATTCTTATGGACGTGCACTCGCTTGGACCAAATCCCAGGTGATCACAGGGCAGGGTTGAGGAGGTAGGGGGGAGAGCACTCTTCACCTCTCCTCTCTCAAATGGAAGACAAGCCCAACGGCTTGGGGTGAGGCACAGTGTGCTCACCGCACCACAATTGGGTGGCATAGACCTCAATGGGGGCCTTGACCTGGCCTCAAATTGTGCAGGTAGATCACGGCCCCCATTGTGGTCATGTGAATGAAGCCTTACTTGTATCTCCTGGCCTCAAGATGCTACATCAGTAATAGGGTCATTATTTACTACAAGATATTCATCCCCATTTTTCAACGTTACGCCCACAAATTTAGCAAATTATAAAACCATAAAGTGTAGTATGTAAAGTTATTAAGGCATGTAAATCTCCACCAATTCGGAGCATTTTCAGCACCGCACACCACTCTTGGCGAGCCAAGGCAGAGAGCGGGGTGTGGGGGCGTGAATGTCCAGGTCTGCTGCATTTACTAGAGATTCCGCTGCAAAATAGTTGAAATCTCTGCCAGGTCAAACCTGGTGGAGCATGCATCCCCATCTACTAAGAGGTCGGAGCCCCTTAGTAGATATGAGACCCTGGGCGTTTAAAACACCAGTCTCAATTGATTCCCACCTATATATTCAACCCCTAGTACTCTGAAATCCCTAAATAAAATCCAGTGTGTCCAAATACCTTTAGAAGACACTGAATTTGTAGATGTGTAGGGGTGTAGGTTCACGTTCTGGTAGGAGAACTACCCTACATACAGCCAAAGCTACAATGAAAGGATTTACATCAAAGCATGTTCATGTGTGTTTGATAGCCCAGGACAGTTTGGACGTAAATATGTCACAAAAGAAATACAAACAAGGTGTAGTGTGCTTACAGATATACAACCCACCCAGGGGCGTAACTACAGGATGTGCACCATTATATACATATTATGCTGCACATTGTACAACATAATGGGGCAGATTTACTTACCCGGTCCATTCGCGATCCAGCGGCGCGTTCTCTGCGCTGGATTCGGGTCCGGCCGGGATTTATTAAGGTAGTCCCTCCGCCGTCCACCAGGTGGCGCTGCTGCGCTGAAAAGCATCGGATCGCACTGGAGTTCACCGAGCCGGGCTGAGTGAAGGTAAGTGCAAGCTCCGCGACAGATTTTTTGTTTTAAATGCGGCGGTTTTTCCGAATCCGTCGGGTTTTCGTTTGGCCACGCCCCCCGATTTCCGTCGCGTGCATGCCAGCGCCGATGCGCCACAATCCGATCGCATGAGCCAAAATCCCGGGGCAATTCAGGGGAAATCAGCGCAAATCGGAAATATTCGGGTAACACGTCGGGAAAACGAGAATCGGGCCCTTAGTAAATGACCCCCATTATATATATAACAGTGCACATCTTCCACAGTACACAGCATGAATCGGTAGCTCAAAAATGTCCGGGAAGAGATAAATTTTCTGAGGGGATAGGGGACCCCATTTTGAAGTCTGCTATGGGGCCCTGTCTCTCCTAGTTATGCTCCTGGGTCCAACCTCAGATAGTTAGGACCCTATTTAGATACACAGCTAAGGCCTAAATACGATGTATCCCATCTGTGGCTTCCCATTAAAATTGCTGTTCTCCAACAAATATACTAGAGCTATAGTATGCTGCAAAGAACAATGGGAGACAATTGAAGCCTCTAGATGTGCAAACATCCCCCAACAGGCTGTAGCCAAAGTAATGAGTCAGGGGAGACATATCCAGGCCTCACTGTTCCGTTTTTTTTTTTTTTTTAATCAACAATAAACTTTATTAAGGGCATTTTGGCGATACAATCTCGCAGGACCCGCAAAAAGGAAAGATATAAAGGACAGTGTAAAGTTGTACAATACACATACTTGGTCCGCTACCATAAAAAGGATCATCTCCACAAGAAAAAGTATGCAGGAACGTCAATCATATTTATAAGCATTTATTTGCAGAGTAAACCACATGACAGGATACTCAAATGCTTAGTACAAGCCCTTATAATCACTATTAGGTTTAAATACAACAAAATACCCAACAACGAGCCTGCCCCATGTCCCCACCACAAGGCTGCCCCTAATAGCTGGGCCGGCGCCAGCACTGGGCATACCTGGGCAAATGCCGGGGCCCAGAGCTGCTGGGGGGGTCCAAATAAAGCTGTACATAAAAGAATCCATGGAGGTGAGGGGGGCTGTACCTAATGAATCCATAGGGGGGATTTATATAAAATAACCATGAGGGGGCTGTTTGTTATAATAAACTAGAGAATATCTTAGTGAACAGGAAACTATTTTAGATTCAGAATTTTTAATGCCGCTGAGAGAGTTCACTGCAAAGGGCCTGTTGCCAAGGGGCCTACTGAAAACTGGAGCTGACCCTGCCTAATAGTACAGTCTGATAAGGGCGGGAAATACATTTACATACTCTTTAGTTTTTTAGTTAGCAAAAGCTGATATAATTTTCTTTACACTTCTCTAATACTTGAAGATAAAACATCAATAAAATGCACCATGAAAATCAAGCACAGTAAACTAGGGATTCTGATCTGGCAGTGAAGTCTTTTAACCCCTTCACCTTTAATTAGCGGAGTAAATCCATTCCATAGGACCGGGCAGGGTACCTATGACCAGGGGCCCTATGGAAAGTGCCATTAGGGCCCTATAAATACATAGGACGAGCTTTGTATAATGGAGTGACACCGCAGGATCTCCGCAGCAGCTGTTGCTAGGTAACCACCTGAATTGAATCCGATGCCACCTACTGCGAACGGCACGGGTAAAATAATACATTAAAATACAACCTAATAAATAATTAGAATAGGAAGCGTGGTGTAATTTCACTGAAATGTCTCTGCAATCCCAGTTACTACGTGCAGGCGTTTTACATCTTGATGAGACGCTGATGAGACGAAATCAACAAACCTGAGACAAACCTCACGTATTACATTTTAGAGTATAACTTCCGGTTTTAGAATACGCCGGAGATGCTAGAGGGATGTAGAAAGACAAATACAGCGGGGATGACCACGAAATACATGACCCTGGACAACCCTGGACAACCCTTTAAAGGGAACCCGTCATCAAAAAATGTCCTAACAAACCATTACCATCATGTTGTCAAGCAGCTGAACACCTTCCAGATCATGTTGCTTTCATGTCTCAGAGTGGTGACATCATCCAGAAAATCAACTTCCAATTCAGATGTAAATTGGTTTTATAAAGTCAAGGAGGCGGAGACTTTAACACTGAATCCAAACTTTCCCCACCTTTCCATATCTTTCCCTGTGATTGACATCATTTGCCAGACCTCAGGAGATCTGGTTAGTGATGTCCCTGGATGTCTGAATCTGTTCTGAGATGAGGAGAGCTTGACTTCAGTGTTAAACTCTCCGCCTCCTTGACTTTATACAACCAATTTAAATCTCAGTTCCAAGTAGATTTTCTGGATGATGCCACCACACTGGGCCATGAAAGAAACATGATCTGAAAGGTGTTCAGCTGCTTGACAACATACTGGTAGTGGATTATTAGACCAATTTCTGATGACAGATTCCCTTCAAGGAGTGAGATCCATCCAATTTCATTCTACAGAGCCGATATGGGGTTGCCAATCCAGATCTGTGTTAAAATTTCAGTCAGGACATGGCTCTCCGTTCTACCACTGTCTATCTCACTGGTCAGTTATACCACATCCTATCATGGCTGCAGATGGCTCAGTGATGTAATTACGTCCACCTTGGATTGTGTCACATGGGATTGGATTTTGGCTGGCTTTAAAGTGACAGAAATGGGGGGGGGGCGTGTCGACGGACGATCCAACTGATTTGGACTGAGCGCGGGATTTAACTTTCAAATTGTGTCGCAAGACAATGCACTTACATGCACCAGGAAGAAGAAGGTGAACTCCGGTGGACCTGAGCGGGGAAGCGACACATGCAGGATATCGGTGAACTCCGCGGATCAGGTAAGTAAATGTGCCCCATTGTGTACATTCTTTGCTCCAGCACCATGAAAAGTATATATCATATGTATATCTCATGCTTTATGTTATTTATTCTTTATGTCTATCCTACCACTGCTCAACTGTGTTAGCCTATGAAAGCTAATTGTAGCACCTAGGAGGGCTACCCCTTCTTAAGATAGATAAAATCTCTGTTATTCGAGACCGTGGGTGTCTTTATGGCTTTTTCTATCCATGCATAACTTTGTAATTATCTGATTTGGATCTTGCATGGGTTTCCTCCGGGTCCTCCGGTTTCCTCCCACACTCCAAAACATACTGCTAGGTTGTTTAGATTGCAAGCCCTATTGGGGACAGGGACCGATTTGGCAAACTTTGTGCAGCGCTGTGTAATTTGTGTGCGCTATATAAATAAAGGAATTATTATTATAAGTAGTAGTAGTAGATCAATAAATTTTGATTGAAACAAGGGTTTTAGTGTGCTGTCCAAAATACACTGATGTCTGACATCACTAAACTGCTGCACAGTGCTTTCCCTCTGCTCTGTGTAAGAGAGGCTACAGGCTTCTGGTTAGATATTACAGCAGATGGGAGGAACTGGGGAGTGATTTTCATGCAGAGATCAAAGAAAACAGCAGTGTGAGGAGATGCCCCCAGCTACAATTCTGGAATATAAATGCATATTTCATAGTCCTGCAGCTACTAACATGAACATACACAAAGCTGTATGGTCACACAGATCTCCAGGGCCGATATGTACACAATCTGAAGTCTTTTATGGTGAAACCTTCTGGTAGACTCCTTTTAATCTGGTAGTTGAACGCACATAATAAATGGGCAAGTAAAAAATGTAATCGTAACACTAAAATAGAGCAAAAAATACCTTTGTTTGGTCAAATGCAGCTTTGCCCACTGCCAAATATACTCACCCCCTAACCGGTGCATTATAACCCTGCGGCGCCGTTTCCTGTCTATAGGCCACCTGCAGGGGAATAGATGCATGCGTCAGAAGTCGTACAACCCTAGGTGACACAATAGGAGTGATACATCGCTGCACAGTATGTTCCAATTTCTTTTCTTCTAGTTTTGAAGTTATTTTTGTTCTTTATTTCCTGCTTAGGAACAGCGGGGCAAGTGATTCAGCTCTCGCAGCAGACTGGAGTAGGGAAGCAAGACTCAAAGGTCGCCAGAGGTCATTATTTTCACATACTTTGGAATAATGAGAGCATCACATGTCAACCAGAGGAGTACAAAATGTCACATTCTCCAGCTAAAGGTCAGCAGTGGTCAAAGGTCAGCCAGAGAAGACCAGGAAATGACCTCACGGGTCAGACAGAGTGCACAAAGAAAGGTCAGCAAATGTCAGGGAAAGCATGCAGCTGGTTTGGAGATGAAACAAGCAGGGCACCTTTTGTGCTGACACTTTCTAAGGTGACATCTCCAGAAGACATTAATTTACTCAACCTTTTTCCCTTTTAAAGCATATATCTATGGGATGCGGCATATTATTAACCCCGCGCACTCCAACCAAGGAGGAATTTACAATCTGCTGAATATCCACTTATCTTAGAAGATCGGGTTTTACTAATCCCATTCATTCTACAGGTTATGCACCAAACACATTTTGCTAATACTGTGTCACATATATATTTGTATAAACTATGAACACAAAGAGTTAACATTAAATCAAATGAATATAATATTAAATAAAACTCACCCCCCCCCCCCCCCACAAACACACAGTTACAATTAGATGTTACAGATCTACTGGATGTAATTATTGTGTGTGTCTGTTTTGGGAAAAGTTATATGATATATATAACTACTATAATACTGCCCTCTATGTTAAAGAATATAACTGCTATAATACTGCCCCCTATGTACAAGAATATAACTACTATAATACTGCCCCTATGTACAAGAATATAACTACTATAATACTGCCCCCTATGTACAGGAATATAACTACTATAATACTGCCCCCTATGTACAAGAATATAACTACTATAATACTGCCCCCTATGTACAAGAATATAACTACTATAATACTGCCCTCTATGTTAAAGAATATAACTGCTATAATACTGCCCCCTATGTACAAGAATATAACTACTATAATACTGCCCCCTATGTACAAGAATATAACTACTATAATACTGCTCCCTATGTACAAAAATATAACTACTATAATACTGCCCCCTATGTACAAGAATATAACTACTATAATACTGCCCCTATGTAGAAGAATATAAGTACTATAATACTGCCCCCTATGTACAGGAATATAACTACTATAATACTGCCCCCTATGTACAAGAATATAACTACTATAATACTGCCCCCTATGTACAAGAATATAACTACTATAATACTGCCTCCTATGTACAAGAATATAACTACTATAATACTGCCCCCTATGTACAAGAATATAACTACTATAATACTGCCTCCTATGTACAAGAATATAACTACTATAATACTGCCCCCTATGTACAAGAATATAACTACTATAATACTGCTCCCTATGTACAAGAATATAGCTACTATAATACTGCCCGTTATGTACAAGAATATAATTTCTATAATACTGTCCCCTATGTACAAGAATATAACTACTATAATACTGCCCCCTATGTACAAGAATATAACTACTATAATACTGCCCCCTATGTACAAAAATATAACTACTATAATACTGCTCCCTATGTACAAGAATATAACTACTATAATACTGCCCGTTATGTACAAGAATATAATTTCTATAATACTGTCCCCTATGTACAAGAATATAACTACTATAATACTGCCCTCTATGTTAAAGAATATAACTACTATAATACTGCCCGTTATGTACAAGAATATAACTACTATAATACTGCCCCCTATGTACAATAATATATCTACTATAATACTGCCCCCTATGTACAAGATTATAGCTACTATAACACTGCCCCCTATGTACAAGACTATAACTACTATAATACTGCCCCGTATGTACAAGAATATAACAACTATAATACTGCCCCCTATGTACAGGAATATAACTACTATAATACTGCCCCCTATGTACAGGAATATAACTACTATAATAGTGGCGACTATGTAAAAGAATATAACTACTATAATACTGCCCCCTATGTACAAGAATATAACTACTATAATACTGCCCCCTATGTACAAGAATATATAACAACTTGTTAACCATTTCATTAATAATATTATATCCAGAGCCCCTGCCCCCTCCACATTAATTAAATAACACACTGTACGCCTGTAATATAAACAAAGATATTGAAGTACCTCCCCCAATTAATAAGAGATTGTGCTGCCCAATTTAATGACACTTAATTATATAGCACCGTGCACCCCAATAATATAAGACAGTGCCCCCAATAAATATCAAAACATAAAAAGTTACTCTGACCAGAGCTCAATGTCTTCTAATTGTTTTTTTCTACTTCCAATAAGCAATTCGGCAAGTTCTGGCTCGATGACCAAACTCTCTCCACTATTCACCACGACCATCACTACGTTTTTATCTTCCTTTCCACTAATCATCATGGCAATCTGGCAAGCTCTGTGCAGCGCTGCGTTATCTGTGTGCACTATTTAAATAAAGAATTATTATTATAGCAGATCGCTGGAAGAAATTTGCACGTAGATAGCGTAGTATGTTCTTGACATATAAGATTTCATCAGTATAAAATATACTCAAACATATAGGGGCAGATTTACTTACCCGGTCCATTCGCAATCCAGCGGCGCGTTCTCTGCGGTGGATTCGGGTCCGGCCGGGATTCATTAAGGCAGTTCCTCCAACGTCCACCAGGTGGCGCTGCTGCGCTGAAGTTTCCCGGAACGCACTCAAGTTCGATCGCGTGTGTCAAAATCCCGGGGCAATTCAGGGAAAATCGATGCAAATCAGAAATATTCGGGTAACACGTCGGGAAACCGCGAATCAGGCCTTTAGTAAATGACCCCCATAGTTTAAAATGTGCATATAAAAATCACAATTGGGACGCCAGCTTCACATGACCACCCGATCCACCCGACCACCCGTGGTCGGCCAGTAGATGAGCGCAGCACGGCTTCCGTTCCCCTGTTTGTTTAAATGGGGCACGGACTGGAGAGATGACGCTGGACGCGGGGAGGAACGGCAGAGGTAAGTACATGTTTATTTTTTTAAACCGCCCTATCTCAGCCATCCAAAGTTTTTCTTAAACCCTCGGATAACCCCTTTAATATTGTTTTATCCCTTTAAGTTGGGTCTGTTAGGAGATTTTTACATTTACTCTATGAGGGCAGGGAATCAGTGCGGTTCCTCTTGTAGTATGAGACTTTTAATGTTGGTAAATGTCTCCTGGTGGTCAAGGGGTTTAGCTATGAAAGTCAGTAGGAGACACATGCAGCTGGAAATCATTACACTCCAGCCATAGATATCCGCGCCGAAATTCTGGTCAAAGACTAATTCCACATGGTATTGCTTTTTATAGACTGCACGAACCCATAGGAAGGGTTATAGAAATCACAAACTGGGCTCGCACATCTGATGAAGCCAAAATCTACACTGCCAAATAGATTGCTGGTGCACACGAGGACTCTCAGTCTCACTGCACATTTTGGAGGAGTACCTGCTGCCAAGCTATCAGTAGCAAACTGTTCAAATTCTTTCCTACATTAGTTATAAACACAGGGAGCACACTCCCATAGCCGTACTAATGGGAACAGAGCATGCTGTACTGCCGAAATTGGCCCCATTCCCTAGATACAAGAGTCTGTACTACATCTCTATATACATCCGCCACAATCGGATGATTTTCATGAGAGTAAATAAAAACCAACATCCTCCTATCTGTTAAATCTTTAACTCTTTCCCTGCAATCCAATCACCATTACGGTTTAATTTTGCCATGATATATAAGGGCTTGCTTTTTCATGGGACATTTTGGATTTGCCCCCGATTTCTGTCTCTAGCAGCCGACACCTGCCTCTAACACCCGCGATCGGAGAAATGAGATTTCCTCTATATTAGTTTTTATCCAGTAAAATTTAAAAATAAATGAAAAACTATATAAATGAGGTATCACCGTAATCGTAGTGATCTGTAGAATAAAGATAATATAGTATTTTTAGTGTACGGTGTACGCGACCCCAAAAAAATACGAAAAGAAAGTAAACCAAAATTGACAATTTTCTTTTCCTCCATACATTCAAGAGTTAATAAAATCTCATCAATAAGCTAATGACCCACTGAAATGAAATTTTTGTAAAGTGCATTTTATGTCGCAAAAAATAAGCCCTTATATGTCCAAATTGCCAAAAAAATAAAGATTGTATAGCCAATAAAAAGTGACAATGCATAATCTGCTCTGAATGGTGCAGCTTCCCCTCCATACCCTGGCGTGTGCCAATACAGCAGGTTACCACCACATATGGGGTATTGTTATATGCGGGAGGGATTGGGAATTAAATTTTGTGGAGCGTTTTGGTATTTTATCCACTGAAAATTTGTAAATTTTTTGAAAAACACATTCATTTAGCCAAAAAAATTTTACTTTCAAAATTGCATCCGATTTTGTTTTAACCCCTGTAAAACAATTAAAGGGTTAACAAACTTCATAAAAGTTCATAAAAGTTGGGGTTTTACTTTTATTTAGGTCTCTCAAAGTGATTTGAAACCTGAACAGGTCCCTCAATAGCAGGATTTTGCTTTTTTTATGAAAATGTGAAAAATCGCACCTAACGTTCAAAGCCCCATAACATCCTACAAAAATAAGAGTATGCATAAAGAACCATGTCCACATAAAGTCAACATTCGTTGAATGTTAGTTATTTTTTGCAGTTATGACTATGTATGGAAAAAGTAGAACATTTTGAATTTCGAAAATCAAGAATTTTTCCAAATTTTCACCAAATATCTGATTTTCTCCTAAATAAATGCAAAACATACCACCAAAATTTTTCAACTAACATGAAGTACAAAGTGTCACGAGAAAACAATTTCAAAATCACTTGGATATGCTAAACCGTTCTGAAGTTATAACCACTTATAGTGACACAGGGCAGATTTGAAAAAAAGGGCTGTCTCAGGAAGGTGAAAAGTGGCTTCAGCGTTAAGGGGTTAAAGGGCCAGCGCATTGTTAATTGGCGCCGGCCATTTCCCAGAATTCTATATAAACCTGCCTCTCCCTGTACACCCTGCCAGATCTTTTTGCCTCATAGCCTTAGAGAAAGCTTGTCTGATGCCCTGTGCGATTATCCTTATTTCCCGTTGTGACCTCAATTCCGTTCCTGACCTCATTCCTGTGCTGCCCGTCCTGACCCTCTGCTATGTCCCCAACTCTGATCCTTTGCTGCCTGTCTTGACCTCCTGTCTGTCCCCGACCACGACCTTGCCTTACGATTCTGTACTTCACCTTGGCTTCCACCACGGACAAAGTCATGCCTGTGGAACGACCTGGTGGTACTTTTCAGGCTCTGGTGAAAACCGAGTACCACTTAGACTCCAGTCCCAGGTGTCGGCTTACATCATCATCCGCGATGGTACAAAGGATCCACTACAACTGATCCTGACAGCAAGATCTGGCCATGAAACCCGCCAAGGTTCCGCAACCTGACCTGGCTAATCTTACCACCAGCACCAGTGTCCAGTACCTGAGGTACCTCCCATTACTATGGCTGTGTTGTCAACTGCTGAACCCAGGCTGCATCTTTCTATGCCCAGCAAATATGACGGTGAGGCCATAACCCAGTGCTCCATGCATATTGAACTGATGCCTTCACAGTTCACCACAGAATGGGCAAAAGTGGATTTCATGATTAGCCTTCTTTCTGGGAAAGCCCTGGCATGGGCTACTCCTCCCTGGGACAGGAACAATCCAGTCACGGCTACTCTCACCACGTTACTCACTGAATTTCGGTCTGTCTTTGAGCACTGCATCAAGGGGACTCCTCTGCTGGAGACTATGCGGTCCAGTTCAGTACTTTAGCCTCCGAGCTGGAATGGAATGAGGCTGCCTTGCTCGCAACTTTTAAAAAAGGACTGTCTGGTCAGATCAAAGACGCCATGTATGCATAGGACTTCCCTTCTACACTGAATGATCTAATCTCTCTGGCCATTTGGATTGACATCCGGTTTACTGAGCACTCTGAGGAGGAATGTCTGAGACCACCGCAAGTCGGGACCCAAAGTCTGTCCCGTACTGGCTCCAGTTTTCTAAAGACCACCTCAGCCGTATTACGTGTCTGCTGCGGAGAAACCCATGCAGGTGGACAGAGCTCATCTTCCCAAGAACTTTCCAAAGACAGGAGAACCTCTGCCTCTATTGTGCCAGCCCAGAGCACTTTCTTCCTACACAGGAGGAAACTACAATGATAATCTGAATTTCCCATCCAATGTAGTCTCGGCACTTTGTGACTTATAGGCTCGTTTTTGGCTATAGTTTGGCACTCAGCCTCTAAAAAGGGTTCATCATCACTGCTATAAGTAATGATGTCAAGCAAAAACTCCTTTAGGTACCCCAAGTGTAGGCAAGTTACATTTATGTGACCCCGTGCCCTGACCTGGTGCCTTAAAAATTAGTAATGGCTAATGATAAGTCTCTACTAGCTGGAAGGTTGGATACAAATACTAGAGCTCGTAGCACAGTCATGAATATAGGACACTGAGCCCTGACCATCCTCCTTGTATTATCTATGACCACAGGGGCTCAGAACTTTAATCGATGCTCAACCTGCAGCATTGTTAGCGTAGCATGAAGGGTCAATAAAATATCATCAAGGAAATGAGTGTGGAAGACAGGCACTGGCAAAAAAGGCACTCAGCACAATGTAGCATGTAGGGACACCACACCGATCTATCATCCTGCCACCATATTGATTGTACATAAGACATGCAAAGTCTATTCTCTTACACGCATGATGTAGACTTCCTGAGTTGAAAAATCTCATGGAAGAATTGCTTACATGAATGAACCCGTTACCAAGGCAAAAATTTAAAATTAACCCCTTCTGTCACAGTTCTTGCAAGGGGACACTGTTAGTGGCTGCACATCCTGCGGTGGCTGCTATAAGGCTGTTTATATATTATATACCATAAGAGTATACGTTTTGGCGAAGTGTATTAAGGTTTTTGACACAACATGGACGTGGACATGGACGTCCATCTATACTTATAGCTCAGATGAGAAGAAGCAGCCAAGAGGAGCCAAAGCTCAGATGGGAGAATCTATTATTGGTCAACTATAAGTTGTCTACTTCACTAAGATGCTCTTTATGTAAGAGTTGTAAGAAGAAAGACATTTTTAAAATCAAGCCATAAGAAGTCCAGTTTGCATAAAGTTATGTAGGGAGAAGTATATGGAAGAAGATGCTTGGTCTCATATGAGACCAACATTGAACTTCCTGGCCTAAACATCAACTTTAATGTGAGGAAGAAAGCCAACACTGCACATTGCCCCGAACCTCTCATCTCAACTGTGAAATATCATGGTGGGAACACCGTGCTTGGGGTAGGCCAAGCATCAGCAGGGACTGGGACGCTGCCCAGAGCAGATGAGAAGATGAATACAGGGCAATCCTGGAGGAAAGCCTGTTAGATGCTATAAAAGACTTGAGAATGTTGCGTAGGTTTGTGACCCTGGGCAATGGAAGCGTTTACAAAAAAGCTCAACAAAAATCTGGGTCTTGACCGGAAAATTGCTCATATTCTCCAACCAATGGGACTGCGCTAAAGTTATGCTGGAAATATTGGCAAAAATTCCAGGCTCTAGGTGTGAAAAACTGAGAAATCCCCCTACACCACTCATTTTTAATTCTCAAATTTGGAAGAGCATGTAATATTTTATTTCCATTTCACAAATAGAGATAAGTGGACCCATTCAAAATCTGAAAGTTTGGTCTGGGTAAAGGTCTGGGGACCAAACCTGAATGCTCACCCCCCACCCCTCCCCCTACTGGTAACATCTGTGATCAGGCCAGCCTTTTACACTCATGGCACTGCACTGGCAGCATTTCCAGAGGATAGTTGTTCCCTGTGACATCATCGGGGAGCATCGACCCTAGAGTAAGCGGCAGAATTCGCATGCACACAACCAGCATTTATTGTGGGTATTACCGGCAGAGGGGTGAACCGAACCTTAAATTCTGGATGTAGTCCCGAACCCACAATGTTCTGCAAGGAACCGTACATCGCATGTTCAGGTCCCCTCATCACTATTCACAAATAATTAACAGTAAATGTTGCTCTGTCACAAAAAAATAAATAAAAAACATGTTTGTGACAGTAATATTAAAAAAATTTGAAAAAAGTTCATGATCTATGAATACTTGAGAAACAAACTTTATAAGACAAAAAAGGGTAACCCTGCTGTTAGTCACCACTAGAGGGAGCTGATAATGGACTGTTTTACTATCAGTTTATTAGAATTAAAAGAGTTCAATATATAACAATATGAAAACAATTATAAGCTCCCCCTAGTGGTGGCTAAAGATTGTTATGTTTTGCATTTATGTCTGTGAAAGGTGTGAGGAGCATTCACATGTACTTGATGTAATAGATGACTATTACTAATACATGATCACAGGGACCAGTTTACATTTTCTTATTACATGTTGTCCAGTGCAGATCCAGTCGGTCAGCGCAGTGATCTATTTCCACTACAAAGGTCGTCGGATGGAGCGCAGTGCATTACATTACTAGAAAGAAATAGATTTTTTGTCTCTATCGGTCACCTCTCTTTCCATCACTGTCATTTGTCTCACAGTCTATGACACAAGAATTATCTTAGTCTCTTGTTGCACTGACTCATTATTAGAGACTGTTAATACCAAGAGGATATAATGTTAGTATGCTCTATACAGAGAGATCAATAGGGCACTGCTGGGTTCAAACCTTAATACACAGGGGAGTCATCTTAACCTTCAATGTGTCAATTTACCATGGGTATTGGATTTCCTAAAGAAACTGGGTCAGAAGTCCAAGGCTGAAACTGGTGGCGGAAATTTTTGCCATGGCTGTGCCATCAGATCTCCTGTTTTCCTGCTATACTACACACAGTCAAGTAACCTCACTTATTACTAGGGTAATACGGACTCTCCCTGTCAATCACTGTGTGTGGGTGGGGTAATCAGGACCCTCACTGACAATCACTGTGTGTGGGTGGGGTAATCAGGACTCTCACTGTCAATCACTGTGTGTGGGCGGGGTACTCAGGACTCCCACTGTCAATCAATGTGTGTTGGTTGGTCAATCCGGACTCCCACTGTCAATCACTGTGTGTGGGCGGGATCATCAGGACTCTCACTGTCCATCACTGTGTGTGGGGTGAGGTAATCAGGACTCTCACTGTCCATCACTGTGTGTGGGGTGAGGTAATCAGGACTCTCACTGTCAATCACTGTGTGTGGGTGGGGTAATCAGGACTCTCACAGTCAATCACTGTGTGTAGGTGGGCTAATCAGGACTCTCACAGTCAATCACTGTGTGTGGGCGGGGTAATCAGGACTCTCACTGTCAATCACTGTGTATGGGCGGGGTAATCATGACTCTCATTGTCAATCACTGTGTGTGGGAGGGTTAATTCGGACTCCCACTATCCATCACTGTGTGTGGGGTAAGGTAGTCAGGACTCTCACTGTCCATCACTGTGTGTGGGCGGGATAATCAGGACTCTAACTGTCCATCACTGTGTGTGGGGTAAGGTAATCAGGACTCTCACTGTCAATCACTGTGTGTGGGGTAAGGTAATCAGGACTCTCACTGTCAATCACTGTGTGTGGGTGGGATAATCAGGACTCTCACTGTCAAGCACTGTGTGTGGAAGGGATATTCAGGACTCTCACTGTCAATCACTGTGTGTGGGCAGGGTAATCAGGACTCTCACTGTCAATCACTGTGTGTGGGCAGGATAATCAGGACTCTCACTGTTAATCACTGTGTGTGGGCAGGGTAATCAGGACTCTCACTGTCAATCACTGTGTGTGGGCGGGATAATCAGGACTCTCACTGTCAATCACTGTGTGTGGGCGGGATAATCAGGACTCTCACTGTTAATCACTGTGTGTGGGTAGGATAGTAGTGTAGATTGATTGCCATCCTGTCGTAAATAGAATGTCCCTGAATTTATCAATCTGTTGTTTCAAAGTTTTTTTAGTATCCTTTGATGATGTGTGTATAAAATGCTGTGAATTTTCTGTTTCATGCATAACATCATGTCTGACGAAGAGAACTAGTATTTTCAAAAGCTCAGCATCAAATATACTCAGTCTCAAAAAGGTATCGCCTGATTTCTTCACTCTTCTTCTATGGGTACGATAAGCAGGACTCTCACTGCCTCTCCTAGGAGTCCTAACAGGATTCTATCTGCTGCGAATCACATACACTTATATTTCACAGATCTAAGATCTAAGCTTCTTTGTCACTATCAAATCCTACTGTAACATAGAGCAACTGAAACCACAGCTCCAACTTTCCCTGTATAAGAATAACCCCTTACAGCAGGTTGTAGGAAATGAATGAAGATGAAAGAAGTAAAAGAGATGACATTGGTGGAGTCCTCCTCCTTATTGATGAGCGTTATAAATACAGGCAGGGACTGCTGATTACATCCTCAAATGCTCCCAAGTGTATTGTCGCATGGTGGTAAAAGGCTATATACTTTGTCTATGCTCCCATAGGGAGATGCATGAAAGGTTATTTTAACCTTGTGACCCAGGATTGCCAGTAACACTGTCATATATAGACAAATAATTTACATTGTCTTTATCATCCAAAATGATGTTTTCCTTTATAGGTCCGGGTACACAGGACTTCGCAGAAGAGTTTACAATGCAGGACGATAAATCCAGCAGCTACACTAAGGGTGCAGTCATTTCCCAATGAGTACAGTTTTTCAGGTCCGCTGTATACAGTTATACTAGTGTAAAATATACCGTTATATAATGCTAAGACAATTTTGTACTGCGTTTTATTTGTTGTGACCTGGCTCCGTAGACTATTATTCTGTGTTTGTATTTTCTTGCCTTCATCTCCATGTTTTGCACCATGGAGAAGCAAGGAACCTGACTAGCTGTCCATTATCGCCTAGGGTAAATGAGGAAAGTAGGTGTTGAAAACTTTGACTCTTTATAAATCCATTCCTGGGTTCATGTGGTTACATAGTTTTTCCTAAATTGTCACTGTGGCTATTTCCTACTGGGGACATGGTGACTATTGGCTACCGTGTGAGGACTCAGTGACTATTGGCTACTGTGTGTGCACCATGACAATTAGCTTATTGGGGTTCTGTGACTTTTGGCTAATGGGGGAAATTTGACTATTGGTTACTGTGTGGGGGCACTGTGACTATTGGCTACTATATTGGCTACTGTAAGGACACTGTTGATGTATGAGACCTCTATGTCATACCACTGATGCACAATAAGTACACGGGACTCACTGATTAGTTCACTACCACAAAGGACTAATTTCTGTATGTTGCAGATATGTACCATGATGAAAATGAACATACACTGTCCCAGTGCTTTAAAATAGCTTTTTTTTTCTTACAACTTACTGCACTGTAAGCAATTTCAGTAAGTCCACTTTAAGTGATTTTCCAAAGTCTGTAAAGCCCAACAAGCAACCTACAATCCAATACCAATCCGAGCGGTCTAAGGTGACCCACTGGGGTTCAAAATTGGCATATGGAAGTAGGTTTTGACTAGGCTGCAAAAGATCCAGGTTGTCTTTATGGTGCGTCGGTGTATGATAGGCTTAGGCCTCTTGATGTATCTGGCGGGTGACGTGGCCGGCGATCAAAACTATGCCAGGTATGACCTGGAGTAGTTTCATATAAAAAACTGGCATGATTTTGCAAAAAAATCCTGTCCTGTGCCCACCCCCTCCACTGGCCGCTGCACCCCGCTATGCCCCCGTCACATCCCCTCCATGCCACATGGCACTGCGCAAGAATTTGCGATTATTCCTCTGCTTCTACGCCAGAAAACTGTCTCTGTCCAAGTTTTTAAACCAAAGACAAGAAGGAGAGGAAACTAGTAGGAATTAGAAAGTTTATAGATGGTTCTGACAAACAGCTTTTACCAAGTTCTAGAAGATAATCTGCAACAAACAGGGTCATTGTCAGAATAAGATATTTGGCTCAGGGATAGGAATGCATTTTGTTTGGACCAATGTCCTATGGGTTGGACAACTGAGCCGAAGAAACAGTTAACACAGAAGTATGTCAACCTCATGGTGACAGTTCCTGGTGGTATCTATGTGTTTCCTTTTTAGGTTCTACCAAAAGAACTGGTGATCTAGAACCTTTCTGATTCACAAATAGAATGGTAGAGCTACAGTAAAGACTGACAAACAGGAGAGAAGTGGGTCAAATGTATCTAACGACTTCATCAGTGCGTCTGCTCTTAATAACCATTTGTAATGTCCGTGGCGGCATCATCCTCTGTCTGCAGACTACGGCTAAGAAGTCCTTAATGTTTGTTTTGGTTTCTCGTGTGTGAACTGTGGTTTAGCCTTTTGTTTATCCAGCCACACCCGGTTCTCTCTAGCTTAGTACTGTCCAGTCAAAGGTTATTGGTGTGATGGACAGCACCTCGACTCCACTTCTGTTCCTTTTTATACCTGCCCAGTCCCATAACACCTTGTTCCATGTGTGCTACTGCTTATCTATTGTGTTTTCTGGTTATTCTGGTATCTCGGTTATTTCATCCTCGACTACCCTTTTAGGACTCTGCTTCTATACTGTACCTGCTATCCTGTGACCCGGACCGCTTGGAATTCTTCTGTGTTATTTGTTTGTCTTGTTCTGTGCCTGCACAGTGGTTTAGGGAGGGGCCGTCCTCATGGTTGTCCCGTGCCATCTTTAGGGCAGTTGAGGAAAGTAGGCAGGTGACAGCTTTGGGCGGCTCAGCTTAGGGCTCGTTGTCCTGTCTGTCCTCTCTCGCCGCTTTCCTCTCTCCTAACACCCTTACATTTTATTACTATATATTAATAGACTTTATCCATTCTACAAAATCCAATGGTTATATGCCTCATACTAACAAGAACTGGAGGAGGTGACACATTCAGGACATTTTATTGATTGAGCGGTGACTTTGGCTGCCAGGAAGAGATGGGCTGATAAAATACTGTATAAAGTATATGCAGTATTAATCACTTCACTTTTATTAAAATGCAGTATATTAATTGATTTGCCATAATAAGTCAGACTACTTTATTGGAGATCATCAACATGGCTTCATCATCAGTTCCTTTGCTTCGTTTTACCAAGTAGCCAGGTCTCAGGATCAGGACAGGGCGATGGCAGTAAGGGCTAGTAAATGAAATGACATGGACCCCATGGCTGAGTCATAAGTAATGTATTAATATAGTTATACCCCTTATAGCCGCCGTACAGTTATCTTTATGAAACTGGAGGTGATGATATCAGACAGTAATAAATTTGCAGACATCGTTTTCCTTCCTTTAGATATGACATTCAACGGTAATGTCAGTCATCTTTCCAGAGTTAAAGGGGTAAATGGTGTTTATTATCACAAAAGAGAGATGAATGGCCGCATCCCGCCGGATTATACTGTAAGATCTTGCTGAGAGCGCTAGTAGCTTCCATTGCAATCCTCTATATTTGAGAAGATGAGGAGAGCAAGTTCCTATTGTACTTAGTGTCACCACAATGATCTTTTGTCTTTTAAGTGAACCTGTCACCAGTAATGTGATTTTTGGCTGCTGACGGGTTCCAATAGCCTATGCCATGCTGATTTTAAAAATGCCTTTGTCAGCAATCTGAAGCATTTCAGTAATATAATAATGTAGTAAAATCAGCATAGTGTAGGCTATGGAACCAGTGATCAGCTAAAAACCAATTTCCGGTGGCAGTATGTCTGGGTTGTTCATCATTTGTCTTTAACTAAAAGTATGGCCACATTTAAAGGCGTTTCTTGAACCCATGCCTTTAATGACTTATTCAAGGGATAGGTAATTTCTAATAAATTGGTAAGAGGGCAACATCGGCTGACACCACCCATCAATCACCTGTTATACCCCATGGTCATGCAGCTTCACTACTACTATATTGGCTGTCCAATGGCAATGCAGACATAGCTCCTATTAACAAGGTTTTCAGGAAGTTTGGGGGCCAGGAGCAGGGTGGGAATAAAGAAAGCCTTTAGTATCCTTTAATGTGAGTAGTTCTAGCAGTGAAGTTGGACAACTAAAACAATATGTAAGTATTATATATATATATATATAATATATACGTTGAATTTGATGGTTGTGTTTAACAGCGTGTTAAAGGGGTATTCCCACGAAGAGAGGATTCTTAAATATACCCAGGATAACATTATCTAATTCCCTGTTATTAACAAAAATACTGCATTTCACAGATATAATTCCAACCTGTCTCTATCAGTCCTGGTGTTTACAATTTTGGTTGTCCCTGGATGCAACTGTAAATCTTCTGCCTATGGAGGGATTGTTCTCAATAATAGCTTCTCTTGTCCGCACACTGCAGTGCTCCCTGCCTCCTGCCTCCTCCCCCTGCATTACAAGACCAGCTCAGACACAGACACGTGCAGAGACTTACTCTACAAGCTACAGAAAAGATAAGAGCTGAGAGTGTCGTTGTGTGTTATATGCATCTCATGGATCTCATTATCTCTGATCTGTCTCATATCTCTTTTTCTTTTTGGCAAACACTAGTAAAATGCTCAGAAGCTAAAGAAAAGTGTATATAAACCTGTACCCTGATAATCTAAGCACATTGTCAGCACACAGCATCTCATTGCACAGAGGTATCATGAAGAGTCCCCACCCATAATCTGGAATCTTACACTGACCATCATTGAGTTATAGGAGCTAAAACAGCAATAAAACTGTAAAATTGTAAAGAAGGAGGTTAAAAATAATCTTTATACTGTAAACATCACTAGGGGGTTAAAATTTGAGAACTTTCATGGGCAAATGCTTTAAGGGGGTCACGGGTATCCCCCTCCTACCAATCAACTATTAATGACCTTTCCTATGGATTGATTATTAACAGTATAGGGCCAGAAAACCCCTCCATATAATTTCTTGTGGTTTCAGGAATGGATTACGGTCCTAAATGTTTATCACATTTGCCAAAATGTTGGATCCTAGGGCTGTCATTGGTCTTTGTGCTCTTAGAGTTGCTGAAGTTATGGAGGGTCTTTTTGAGTAGAGAAAGGGATATGTCTCCTGCTGTTTTTTTCCTAGATATCCTGGTTTCAGGACCGTGGACAGCAGTAGGTATTTGAGCTGTAAGACAAAGGGGCACATTTACTAAGTCGGAAACTTCACTAAAAGTGCTATGCCCGTGTATTATGATTGGTACACAATCTTCGTTAAGATTGCACACCAAAAATCTGTCGCTTCCCTGCACTGGGCCGACATAGTTCACCAACTTTTTTGTGGTGCACTTTTAACATAGGGCGTGCAACAGAGTTTGCAAGTTAAATACGGCGCACGGTCCGACTGAGCTCTGGAACGCCCCCTCATTTGTGTCGCATGGAGGCGAGTGAAGTGGTGCAGACACTTCTTAAATACCTGTGCAAGCCATTTACACCTAAAAGAACGTGCAAGGTCCATCAGAAAACTGGTGAAAAGCCCAAATGTGCCCCAAAATGTCACTAAACAACTCCACTAAAGATAATGATGATGTCATTTTATTTTATTGTATGAGATGGAATAATGTAATGCTTCTATTATCGTTACTGGACTCTGCAAAGGAAATTTTTTTAGGGCAACTGCCTTATAAGAAGGATTTTTTGAAAGTTTTTAGTGTAAGGTAGAGGTAAGGTACGGTACAATTTTATTGATCCGGTAAGAAATGTATTTGTACATTACAGCCATGACATTTACAGACAAATTACACAAGGAGGCAAGGAATTCTTTCTGATATCATGTAAAAGGAACAGTGCATTGAAAATACACTTAAATTTTTTTTAGAAGGAAAGACTTTTGGTAACGTACAGTCCGGGTCCTCATCTGTACAGGTCACTTCTCTGATCACAGATCAGGTGGTTTATGGGGGGAGCAGTGTTCTCTATTATTGGGGTGAATTTGATAAGACGATTCTCTTGCCAGACATCCTCAGTCCTCAGGGATTTCAGTGGTCGGCCGATTATGCCTTGAGCTCTACGCTCAACCCTTCAGTAGTTGGTTCATACCCTTAGATCTCGCATTACCACCCCGACATATAGAGGCATGGAAAAACATGCAGTGTCGTAGAACATTTTTAACAATTTGCTTGTGACATGGGACATGGCCTTACCGTACATCTTTTCACAATTACTGGTCAAGTTTAGGTCATCATCAATAAGAACTCCTAGAAATTTGTAGATTTTAACACATCCAATGACCTGGTCTTTAATGATGACTGGAAGCACCTACCTTCCCTTCTTCCTTTTATCCAATACCATTTCTTGGGCCTTTTTTTACATTTTGTATTAGGACATTACTGTTCATCCACTCAACAAAGTCATGAATGACTGGTCTGCACGGTGTGTCATAGTTTAGAAGCATGCACCCTACATCTGAGGATTTTTGTAGATGACAGGTATCAGAATTGTGCCTGAAGTCAGATGTGTACAAGGTGAACAAGAACGCTGATAGGAAATTATGGCTTTTTAAAAAAAAATGTCAGCAAAACCTAGCCCCTGAGGGCTAAAAATGATTACCCCCTTCTTATAGCCTGTATATCAGGGGGAACTGCATATTTAGGACACCAAGGTAATGAAGGCCCATGTTTCTAGTATTGGCTCTCCAGTCTCAAGGGCCTTTGGTCTCATAGGACCTGAAGCTGTAACAATGTCAGTCCCTGTGGTCATGCTTGGATGGCATTTGACTTAGTGATTGGCTCACCCGTAATGTCACAGTAATGGCAACACATATTGGACTGGAGACCATGGAGACCTTAAGGGTATTGGAATCAAGTGGCATCCAGTTTCGGAAGTATCGGAAAACCCCCTTAAGATAACTATTAAGATGGACTTGGGACACTAATATTTATTTTTTGGGGTGCGTAATGATTCCCCCACTCCAGTGGCCTTATATAATAGGAACACTAAAATCTTATACATTGCCCCTTCCGTTTATGGTTTATATTATTTCTTCATATGTCCATCCCTTCCAGGCATCCTGGACCGGTGGTCTGATCACATTCATCCAAGGTGCAGAGGTTGCAGCTCTTATCAATATTCATTGATGTTCACATTAAGCTCAGGCAACCAGTAAAAATCTATCATGGCCATAAGTTAATGTCAGATAAAACAAATCATAGGCCCCTCCAACAAGAAGGAGCCATAGATGAATAATCTTATCAATAACCATAAAAATCATAACCACTTACTGCATAACCATAAATCATCCCCCGCCAATGAGGCTGAGCAAACCATTCATGGGATTCCCAGCATCAGCATAAAGAAAACCACATCAATGATGTATGAGAAGAGCGGGGAATGGTCATTCCCAAATTTAAAGGCTTTGAAGACATTTTTTTATTGATTTATATGTGTTTTGGGCAAAACTAAAAAAAATTTGAGAAACTTAAAAAAAAAAGATCAGCTCCACCAAATTTTTCAAAATATTTGGTTTGGATCTTAATCCATTTTGTCCAAACCGATGTGACTCCAATTGTCCTGGAAATTGGTATATAACCCCCTTTAGTCCTCCAAAACACATTTTCTTTTTTTGCATAAAAATTTTGTTAATTTTTTTATAAATTTTAGATTTTCCTTCGCCCTAACCCCTTCCCAAAGCTTTGGGATGAATGACAGCAGTAGGTAGCCACCATATTAAAAGATACATCCAAAGTGAAGCAGAAAAGATTTGAATTTGCTTTGGTTCCTGAAAAATGGCAGATTTGTCCCAAATCTACGAACCAACAAATACATTCGCTAATTTCTATTTATCCTAAAGACAATGGGCACTGTAGCAGAAAATGTTGCCTCGAAATCAGATCCACAAACCTCTGTGTGAACACAGTCTGAGGGTTCTGAAAAAATTGGAGTCGAATACCAAGTCAAAATCGGTTTTCCAATGTAGGTTTAGCTTGGAATATAGGGCATTCTGCTTCTTTATTCTGCAAACCGACAACGCTGCTCTCAAAGCGAAGATTCACCAACCAACTATTGATTTCAATGAGAAAGGGATTTTTCTACATATCTTTCCGATGGAAAATCTGCAGCGAACTCTGCAGTGTGATTTTTCCCTACTTGCCCTAAACTCTGCTGAGTCCTATGTATTACTGCAGCTCAGATCTATTGCAGTGAATCCAGCCAAACTGCAATACCACATATGACCTGTGGGCATGTGTGGCGCCTGGTAATAATAATAATAATCTCTTTATTTATACAGCGCACACAGATTCGGCAGCACTGCACAGAGCTCACCAGATCAGTCCCTGTCCCCATGGGGCTCACAATCTAATCAACCAGTATGTTTTGAGTGTGGGAGGAAAACGGAGGACCTGGAGGAAAACACAAGAAAATGCAAACTCTTCACTTGTTTTACAAGACCGCAGTTATAGTTTTCTACTCCTGCACATTCCCTTTAATCAGTATTTATTGGTGAGCTGCCGGAGCATATTTTGGTGAAAGTGAATGTACAATCTGTTGCTTTTGTGTAGTGTATTAATATTGCATTTCTTGCCTAAGCATTAAATAAGTGCATGTAATAATTGGAAAGGCTGCCAAACCCGCTATGCAGGCAATTATTTTTGTCTCAACTTTAAAGTCGCTTACGCGCTTAATTTACATTTAGTAATTTAGAATCTTATTTAGAAGATTTACAGAAGCTGAAGGAGAGGACACACAATCAATGACTTTATGGCTGAAAAGAGTCATCAGAGGGTCACGGGAAGACAAGTAAATTATGCATTTTAAGTGCAATGTTAAATTCTCTAACCTGCTGACCTTCTAGAATGAAGAAGGTGCACAAAGTAAAGTTTAGTCAATAATCTACAGTCCAAAAAAAAATTATAAAAACAGGATTTGATTCTCTAAGTATATAAAGGTGTAAGGAAGTCAGAAGTCACTATTATATTCATGTCTATTGCTGGAATCCGTTTCATTTATGGCATTTAATAAAAATCTAAACTGTACCATAACTGAGCTTAAAAGGGGGGCGTTACCAAGTGGGTCTTACCAGGTGGAAGTGTCGTCCCCGAACCGAAGACTGTGACACTGTCCAATTAGTGTTGATTATATATATATATAGAGAGAGAGAGAATGAGAATGGTAATAAGTACTTTTAACTACCATTGTAGCTACCATTGGGGAGCAAATGTTACCAATGACTAGTCGGGGCAAGTGCAGAAAGGGGACCATACAGACCACTCATTGATTATCCTGGACATGGGGACTAGAGAAAAGAGGGTATTAGAGGGTATAGGGCAAGGGAGCTACTTAAAGAGGGGCATAATGTGAAAGGGCTACTGATGGGGTTAAAATGCCAAAGGTCAGTGGAAGGGCTAATGATGGGGAGACATAAGGTGGAAGGGCTATGGATGAGAGAAGGACAAGGTAGAAGGGCAAACTATGGGGGTGATATAAAGGGGGTAGCTACCATCTAAAGGTGGCCATAAAGTGTGGGGAGCTATGTAAAGGGGGTTATAAGGTGAAGAAAGAAGAAAGGGAAACCTTAATTAGGGGACTACAGAAAGGGGAGCATAAATTGGGGAGTGCTACAGAAAGGGGAAATTTTAATTGGAGGGGCATTATAAATTATTAGGGCTCCAAAAAACAGACAGTACTGTGATAGGAGCAGTATACTGTGTGAGGGCCACTATAATAACCCTACAGTGGGTGGGGGGGGGGAGCATGTCCTTCATGGTGGTCCATATATATTTACACATAATAACATACATTTATTTAAAGGGAAGGGATTTCTTTGCTACAGTGCTTAATCAATTCCAGTAACCCCCCCCCCTGCTTTTTGAGGTTAATGTATGCAAATTACCACTTGTTTGAAAATAAGATATAACCCAAACACATTTAATGAAATTTCTGAACTGATCGTTGACTTTGTAGGGTTTAGCATAGCGTCATCAGATCAATGAAAGGGAGTAAAAACTGATTTTTTAATGCAACTTTTTGATCAAAATACAAATAATAGCTAATATCACACTTTTAGCATCACTTATAGTGTCATCGTTTTTTCCGCCCCAGAACGGGGACAATTCACCATCGTTGTACATCACCAAGATAGTCCCTCAGTAGAAGCAAATCCTGTATTGGAGCCAAAAGCAAAGGAGAAGGCATTAAGTGAGTATCGGACTCACTAGATAAAAATTATTTTAGGGGCCATCCTTCATGAAACCCTAGATAAGACACCCAAATAGCCTCCAAATTGAGTTGTTTTCTAACGCTGGGGTCCAGTATAACTTTGGCCCACTTGAAGGTCCTCTGGTGGACTAGCCCGAAACTTGTATGTCACCCAACTTCCATACAACCTATAATCTAGTTGAAAGGTGCTGGTATACATTTTGGTACAGGATATACTACAGCCTTCAATTGCATTTGTTATGTAGTGCTACAAATGTTTCCTTTATCTCAAGATCTGGTGAACTTCATGGGCCAAGTGACGTTATGATCTAGAGACCAATGAGATGAGTGGAACGTGCCATTTTAATTTTTCTTTAACTGAGTAAGAGAGTAAATCATTGGGCATGAGGGATGGTGAGTACTATATAGCATTATTATTTTGTGCTATTATTTGATTTCCAATGAGGCCTCCACTATAACCGGTCCAGCCATCTATGGAGTGAGTGTTAGAGCAGCCTAGCAGCTGAAGACTCGTCTCACGTACAGATGGAGCAGACCCTACTATTTATGCCAGTAATAAACATCTCGGAGCAGTTCCATTTCTTCTCTTACGTTACACTGACATGCCATTTGTTTATAAATTATACCGGCTTGATAAGGCGCCACCACTGAGACAGTAATGTGAACATACAGCCGGCATCCATCACCCTCATACTTAACATGTAAATCAATTATCAGAAGTTCATACCTGCTGCTGCCACGTTGCCGTTCCATATTTATTTATGACGAGAAGATGTGAGGCGACAGCAGCTGCATTTTATAATAAGATATTAATTACTGTTCTCCACCTGTCAGACCCCAACGCATAAAAGACAATGAGAAATTGAAGGGAAGGAACATTTCTTGGATTTGCTAACCATCACTTTCAAACAAAGGATTCTTCTTTATATATTTGCATGAGAGAAGACAATGAATGCGGAGTAACACCATAAAATTGTGGGAAAATCAGTTGTCTTCGTAGGTACAACTTGCATTTTGATGTTGACACTTGGTCTTGATGTGACCAATTTATTAGGATGTATCTGTAAGTTTCTGCCATCTGTGGAAACTTCCTTTGTTCTAGGGACATCTACATTATTAAATTCCTTATTTTTTATTATATAATTGAAGCAAGTGTCTCTCGGTGGATAGAGTAGGGATCTGGACACAAATCTTTTGGTTGAACCACCTTGGATCCCAGTATGAACTCTCGGTGGATAGAGTAGGGATCTGAACACAAATCTTTTGGTTGAACCACCTTGGATCCCAGTATGAAGGAGTTTGGTAAGCACAGTGGTATCAAGAAGTGAAAGGAATAGAGGGACAAAATTGGCTCCAAAACCATAGATCCCATTTGCAGATGAGCTAAATCCTTCTAACGTGTGTTAGATGTGGCTACAAAATAAGCCCTAGAGAGAGAGGAGCTCAAGTAAGAGTAAAACTATGGTTCTCTGAGACTGTACAGGGTCATATGTGGCAAAGTAAACCCTTAGACAAAGTAAGAGACGGTGCAGGGCAGCAGTGGAGAAGCACTATTCAGTTGTGTCTCCAAATAACCAGTGCAGGAGATCAGAGACTCCTGTTGGTGTAGCCCTAGACCTGATATTACAAATGCTACTAATTCACTCGCCAGACTTGGTGATCATCACTATAACACTCCCTCTGAGTTGGACCCTTGAGACTACAATGGGTCACGGATTGAATAGAAAATTATGGGCCCTCTCACAAGTCAAATAGTTTGACTTTCATTCCCAAATTACTGCCTATATATGGTACCAGAACCAAGCTTCTCGGGAAAATTAGGAGAGGTTCCCTATCATCAGCTTTCAGTTCAGCAGTTAAAGTATCTTTAGAGGATCTTCAAAAGTGCTGGAATGGCTCTTGTTTACTTGTTTGTAAAGAACCAAAAAACAATTATGAGGATTTTGGAGGTGGGTGCCCCTTTCTCTCTATTATATGTGGAGGGCAGTAACAAATTTGGTGGGTGCTCTGGGTGGCTATGGTCCCATTTTAAGCCTTGGGCCCCGACTGCTGCCGAAACAGCCCATTTTTTAATTTGGTAGTGAGCCTTTTAACATACTATACCACCTGCTATAGGGGATTCAACTGGTGCCCCTAGAGGAATCTGAACTATATTTTGCATAGTCGTGTGCCTCAGTCCACCATCAAGATCTACGCCATTCTGTTGATTGTATTATCATTTTTGTTTCAGATATTGGACATCAAATAATCCCCTTCAAATCAATTATTCACATACCTCCCATAAGAATCTACGAACTTAATACTTTTGCGAGACAACTTCCATGGATTCCATTTGGATAAGTGGTGGCATCAGTTGCGATGTGACTATGTAGAATACGATGGAGGGAAGTGAGTCTTGCATCTATCATAGCCACTACAAGGTATCAGGTGAAAATAATCTCATGTATTTTCACCCTAGATCTTATTTTTGTCTATTTGATGGACGACCTGTTCCCGGGAATGTAAACCTACGTATAAGCAGGATTTAGGTTGACTATAATTGCTCCTATTAAATGACACGTCCTCTGTGATCTTTGAGATGATGGACAAAAATAAGTGATGCAAAGAAGCTGCAATATGCATACAGCGTACCAAACAATTCAAATAATCCCCTGGCACACGTCGCAGGCCGATTTACGCCTCCCAGGAAAACCAGGCTCTAGGATGACACAAGGACAGTCAACAACAGTAAAATTAGAAGTGCAGTTCATTGCCAGTAACAACTAAACATAATAAAGCTGGAGAGAAGGATATGCAGAGGAACCCTGTACGGGAGTCATTGACGAGAATTTGTAATACTATACTCAATTTTTAATTTGAAAAAAAAAAATTTATATCCCAATTGTTGCCTAAAAAAGGGCGAGGTGCCGTCATTTACCACTCACCACCTGCAATAATCCCTTTAACGTGTCTATGTTATCAATATCACTCTCCAAGAAGAAGCCAGGTTGAAAATTCTTGACATTTGTGGCAGATCTGTCAGCAGGGTACTGGCTTCCACTTATGTAGCTTCTGGGGATATTATGGGCCCCACTATGTACATCTAAAAACGCAAGGAGGGGATTTATTATTTACATTTCATGTACCCCCAGCCTCCCAGATTTACTAAGAGGCTCTGTCCAGTTTAGACCAGGTCTGACCTGGCAAGATTTTGGATATAGTCCCCTCCAGTTTTCTGTTTAGACTATCGTAAATACGGCAAATTGGTAAATATGGCAAGCTGGGGAGTTCACCCCACTTACCCGCCCCTTACCGGTCCGGTTCACATCCCCATCATGCTTAAAGTGGCATGTGGGGTGGAAAAACAAGTCATAGTAAATGCCCCCACAATGTAGATGATTAAAAGGTGGATGGAAAATAGGAGATAAAGGTGGTAGCTCAGGTGCACAGTTCTCTCCAGTACCGTACTTTGATCTGGGACTAACCTGGACATTAGTCACACCATGTAGACATTACAAGTAGTGCCTGACTTAAGAACACCCAGCTTGTAACCCCTAGGTACAGACGGCGGTCTATGCTCAGTAAGACCTATGGTGAAGCTCTCTGGTTGCTGGTAATTTACTCAACTTTTGCCCCAGGTTGCTATAGTCAACATAAGAGTTGTGAAAGGTGTCTGCAATGAAGCTTTATTGGTAATCCTTGTTCTAAAAATAATGAGAATTCTATGTAATAGGGACAAAAAAATTATTTAGCAGTCCTTACACACAAATTCAAACCTACAGAACCAATCTCGTATGTAACCCGAGGACTGGCCGTAGTCCAAACCGGAAGACTATCGTCAGTACATTTATAAATCTTCTCATCCATCTCACAAACATCATATTGTGTTGGATTTCCTGTAAATAAAGGGTAAAATAAGTGTAGAAATATCCAGACTGTGTAAACATGATACTGCACTTGCAGTACTTAGGACGTGTACACGTCAGAAAGCTTTCAGATGCAGGACGCAAATTCCATTTTAGTGCTGAAAATTGGCAGTTACAGTTTGTCAAATGCATGAAATGTAATAAACGCAGAGTCTTTTGTTCGTCTCTTGAGAAGTTGTAGAATGTAGCCGGGTATCGCCATTGGGGCTTCTTCCAGCCGCTGGGTTTTGAGCACAGGTCACCTGGTTTAATTGCTAATTGGAGTCAGAAGTAACCAATTACTCCTAACCTTTCCCTAAAGGAGCAGATTGGCGCGGAGCGGTAGGCCTATCTGTTATGTTATCAATCAGCAGCCCTGCACTTTCTACAGAACGGGATCCTGTTATTGGTCCCAGCTGCTTGCCATCAACCCGTACTTACAGAAAAAGAGATTCATTGTACGCGCCGCGCTAAGTGCATTACAGCAGGCATAATGATAACCATAAAGACGCTCTGTCAGAAATGCTAAGGATTCTTTATGAATTTTCAAGCTATCATTTTGTTTCTCTAAGAAGGTAATGGGTTTTTCATATCTTAAGTGGATCTCAGATCCGGCCTAATGGTGTATTCTGAAGTAGCAGATGGTGTCACGTGATGTTTGTAGTCACAGAAGGCAAATAAATAGGGAGAACTTTAAGAATGCAAAAATTCTCAAGACTATGGAACGCGTATAACTAAACGACCTAGAAATTCTAAAACTTAAATTTAGTCCTGTTATTTTGTGTCCATTATCCTTATTTTACCATTTTTAGTTTCTGTAACACCTGTGTCTGAACAAACGGGTTAAAACCCAAGGAACTGAACCACATCCAGCCAATACCTACCAAATGTCACCAGTTTCACTGGTGTATTGTTACTTTTCCATTGCTGGCAGGATGCTATTTTTCCTCAGGGATTGGTGAAGTTTTAAAAAATTTTTGAACAACAATTAATGGAATAGCCAATGGAAATCAGACAAATTTGATAACATTTACAATCATTTCAGAATGACATTTGATTGAACTTCACTTTATCAAAGAGAGAGATAAGCACAGAGGGATACATCTAAAATATTAAGAGGTTATTGGCCACATCTGAGAATAATGAGGAGATTAACAATAGCTTAATTTTCCTGTACCTAAATATCTATATGCACATTGCTGTATGTTATATCTGTGATGCACACTTCCATCAGTCCATAATTTCCTGCATTCGGGGAGCAAGCAGCTAGTGCCATGTAACAGCTGTACGGTGGGCCACTTAGCCCAATTTGCATATAGAATCTGTGAGAACAAATATTGCAGAAAATCTCAATACATGACCCTGGGTAAATTACTTTATGGTGTCATATAAAGGATATGTGTGTCATTACAGACACTTTTAAGCTGATTATTGCAATCTTGGACTTTAGTAAAGCATCCAGAGAGCTTACCAGAGGTCACAGTGGGCAGAGGGGTCCGTCTGTAACTATGGGTCGTCTGTAAGTCGGGTGTCCTTAAGTAGAGGACCGCCTGTAAATGGTAGTATAGTGACATTACTGTGCAATGCATTAGTCATGTAGGGAGCTGGAGGCCCATTTTGGCTTAGGGGTACACCCTCCTATAGGTTTCCACCACGGGATTCATTGGCTGCCCTATGCAACGGTCTGAGCCATCTCATAGTGGTTCATGTGGCTGTAATATGCATGTGTGAATAAGGCCTTAGGGAGAGTTCACAAGTGGATTTCTCTACATAATTTAATAGCAAATGGTATATAGAGTATGTCAATCAAAATCTGTGAAGTGACCCTTGGACCTACATTATAATCCTTATAGTGGTTATAAATACACCCTGAATTGTGAACGGCTTGGAGAAAAGCCCTTGCATCAAGTAAGATTACTGGATGTGTTGGCCACATACTATCTGATAACAGATGAGTAGCATCTGATGATATTTCTTATGACAATCAGATCAGTTCTGCCAAAGTCTATATTCCCATTCCGAGAATCAGTCCATAAAAAATGGGTCAGAGCCACCTGAACACATTCTATTTTTATGGTTTTTGGAAAGGTCATTGAACATGTTCATGTGAATAGAGCCTAACTTTCCATACTAGCTTTAACAACATCCTCACCGAGGCTGACAGCATGTGGGGGCAGCAGGAGGAAGGAACCCGAAGTGGCACACTATGATGGCAGCTGGGCCATAGGTGTCACAGAAGCCTTGGCCACACTGTTCTGGAGCAGCAAGGTGAAGAAAGAAGAATGTGCAGAAGGTATCCACCGGGGCATTCCCGGTGTAGGTGACTAGTCCCCAGCAGATGTTATTGGGAGGTTTGTGACGGTAGTGGCAGACCAATGGCAGACCAGGAACATACAGAGAGGAGTAATGATTTTTTTTTAAAACTCACAGTTCCTATTGGGAGGCTTCAAACAGCAGCATAGTAGCAGACTGGGGAGAACTCCTACCTTCGAGGCTAGCAGGCTGTAGATTTGGCTAGCTGTACGGCGATAATGAGCACCATTGGGTTGCAGGAACGTCAGCGTGGTCACCTTCGCTGGAAAGATCTCCTATGGAGCCAGATGGGCTCTACTGCATCAATAGCAATATAGTGAACTCTGTAGTAGCAGCACACAGAAACAAAATAATCTCAGGAGGGAGACTAATCCTGAAAGTTCATGAAAGATACAAATCCAGTCTGTCTGTTACCTTCCAATTCACTGGGACACCCCTGCGGGAGATTAGGCTCCCCTGACCAAAAGAACAAACTTAATGCCAAGTTTACATAGATTTTGGAAGCCATACTGCTTAACGCTGAGGAAACATGCAGGTTAACTGCAGCAGAATCATATCTGGCTAACCCGCAGTGATTTACAATAACAAGGTAGATGGCATTTATACATATCCCATCCAGATGCTGGAGAAAAAAAATAAAATCCCAAAGCCTGTTAATATTACTGTGGATTCTGGGTGGGGAATTCAACCTTTCGAATGGCAATATTAAGCTTTGCCCACTTGCCGCAGCAAGATCATCATGGCCGATGCCATCCTTTTGGTCGGAAAGGCTGTGGAATGTCACGCAATGTATTTTTTAATGCATCTGCTAGTTTTAGTTAAAAGAAAAACAGCATCCTTCCTTCTTCTCTTCCCCTCGGACTTAGAATTTGAGACTCGTACTAACATGGTAATGTAGCCAGCTATTTTGCGTTACTTTATGCCATTTTAATGTGGTTCTTTTAAACTTGTATATGGCTCTAACAAATCATTATTACACATCTGTTGGATTTTGATTGTATGTTATTTGTATACAAATAGACCATAACTTATATTGTATATGCTATATGCTGTATATGAGTCATGCACATACATTACTGCATGTACTTTGTCAGCTCACCGTCTCTTCAGAATGGGTGTATTTATCTGTGTCCAGACCCCGTTTGTTTTTTAAGTATTTTTATTTTTGTCCTACATACACATCAGATTTTTCTTCTAATTTATGTTCAAGTACATATTTGATGACCGTACATATACTTACATATGCTTAGTCCATCTGCCTTTGTATGCTGTTTTATATTGGCTACTTTGGGGCAAGAATGGGTGTATTTATCTGTGTCCAGACCCCGTCTGTTTTTTAAGTATTTTTATTTTTGTCCTACATACACATCAGATTTTTCTTCTAATTTATGTTCAAGTACATATTTGATGACCGTACATATACTTACATATGCTTAGTCCATCTGCCTTTGTATGCTGTTTTATATTGGCTACTTTGGGGACACTATTATTACATTGGCTACTGTGGGGCACTGTTACTATATTAAATATGGTAGGGGCACCACTGCTTTATTGGCTATTGTAGGGGCATATAATGATATAAGTGACCTCTAGGGGTGCAAGAGAATAGTATTAAA
Source organism: Engystomops pustulosus (assembly GCF_040894005.1). NCBI lineage: Eukaryota > Metazoa > Chordata > Amphibia > Anura > Leptodactylidae > Engystomops > Engystomops pustulosus. The sequence goes on from NC_092412.1 coordinate 238,699,748, forward strand.
GAGAACCTGTCATGGGCAACCCCCCACAAACCCTGCACAGTATATTTTAGATGTATTTATACATATACCACTGATGTCTCTACCCATGGGATTAGAGTCAGCTTTCTTTTTAAAAAGACTTCTATTGATGTCCTCTGTTCCATTCGTGGAGGCGAGAAGCTGCAGTATACAATCTAGCTACGCTGCCCTGCTCACCAACACTGGCACTGCTGACGGGGATGAAGAGAACTTCTCGGGAACAAGGCAAATTTCTCTTCAGATAGCCAGTGTCTCTCTCAACCCCAACCTTCCAGAGGGAGTGGTTAATGATGTAGCAGAGCCGTATCACACACAACCGCTGTCTGTCTCTCTCACCTACTTCTCACCCCATCCTCAGGAACTCTCTTCAGCCTTATAGAGGTTAGCAGGGGAAAGGAAAGGGAGCTGTATAGGTCTGTAGTTGAATATTGGCATATGGTCCCCAAGCACTATTTCCATATCTGTAGCATGGTGGTAGCAGTGAGACCTGTCAGGAAAGGAAAAGGAAATGTAGCGAACAATGAATATCTAAGACTCACTTACTGGGGCACATTTACTAAGGGTCCTGTGGCTGCCATTCCGTCGGGTTTTCCCGAATATTTTTGATTTACGCCGTTTTGCGCTGAATTGCCCTGGGTTCTGGCACAGGCGATCGGATTGTGAGAGCCGGGGCCGTCGGACAAACGGCGAAATAAAAAAAAGAATTGTGTCGCAAGATCAGCACTCACATGCACCTGGAAAAAGAAGGTGAACTCCAGCGGACCTCGGCGCAGTAATGACACCTGGTGGATATCAGGCGCACGACCTTAGTGAATTCCGGGAGACCCGAATCCTCGTTGGAGAATGCGCCGCTGGATCACGACTGGATCGGGTAAGTAAATGTGCCCCACACCTCAGGAGAGTATACAAACTTATTTTTAACATTTCAGTCATAGAAAGGAACCATTTAGACTCATGGGCAATCCTTTTTTTAAGGAAAATGCTCGTATCTCTTATTATAGGTTTAAACCTGTAATAGTAAAAATATAAAATAAATAACAGCAAGTTTTAAAACTTCAGAATAAAAAGTGAGAATGCTGCAGTGAGACTTCCCTGTGTGAACCCAGCCCTATGTGTGGCCATAAATGAGCAGTCCTACTGATACAGAGAGCTCTGTCCCACACTGATACGATTCTGTTGCATTGATTGAATATGCTCCAACAAGAGGTTAAAAGCTCAGCTGGATCTCTATTTCAGGAAAGACATGCTGCTGTCACAGGGAGACTATGAAAGCTTCTCCTAAAATCTCTGCGGGGGAAGGGATTGTTTCCTCACTTAACTCTGGTGTCAAATAGATAGTTTTGGGCACTGTCAGCTGCATAGTTTTTATTTACAGCAGGTGAACTCTATCTCTAAAACTGTAACACTGCAAAGCGCTTTCCCGTCGGTGTCACTCTCAATGACTTCTCTAGAGATTCCTGACAATCTGTCAAATAGCTGCAGTCTACACCCCGCGCTGTGTCCTCGACGCTTTCCTAGACGTTCATTAGCTAAAAATGACAAAATGAAAATAGCCAAATATCATACAGCGCTTATACAAGTGTTAGGTGCTACAATCTAACATTCACTGAAGTCCATATAACATCACCTTGTTGGAGGAAAGGTTTTGTGCCAAGTGAGGTTTTCTCCGCCCTCGCCAGTTCTTGGAAAGGCGGCGCGGTGGAAAACAGGTCCTGTCTGTCTATTTAGGTGCAAAGTATCTTAGTAAGGCTGCATTCACACTGATGTATGGGGGACGTATATATGGCTACGGTGTGGTGGGCAACAGCGGAGTGAATGTAGCCTAAGGCTACGGTACGGCAGGCATACATCGGCGCTGCGGAGAGGAGCCAGGGGATAAGCGCTGCTCACCCACGCCCCTCTTCATAGGGATATACAGCGCACGGCGCTGTATCACGTGGAAAGATAGGACATGTCCTATCTTTTAACGGGCTACGTAGCGGTACGGTACATCGGGTGTGTTTTTTAAATATGTTTTAGCGTATATCAATAAAATTTAGATTTTATGTTTCATATATTTCAGTGGTTTTTTGACACCAGCTCTGTTTCTACATATTGTGATTACAAGTATACTGGTGTTGGCCCATCTATATGGGATTAGTCGATGGACTTACTAAATAAGTGAGACGTAGCGGTACGGTGCCGCACATGTACTGCACTGTACCGCTCCCGTACAGGGTCGTGATCCCATAGAAGTGTATGGGGGGCGTATATACGCCATATATACATTGGCCGTTTATACACCCCCCATACATGTGTGTGAAAGTAGCCTAAATAAGCAAATTTCAATGAGATGTAGATACTATGTATCACCAATGAAGGGACAATCAGTGTTGTGGTTCTCGGGGACATCCAACTATCACTATGCACTATCCCAGAGCCCCCCCACCAGAGAAATGAGACATTACATAGTACCTATTGAATTCCTTACGTAACACCCAGATGTTTTCGCTTATAGATGAAGGTCCTGAGAGGGCTCTCACATCTATAGTAACTACGAATTCCCTAATAGGATGTTTCGAATTGGTTTTCTACATACTCAAGCCCTTTAAAGATAATTTATACCCATTGACAGGTCTCTTTAAATGACCTAACGCATCCCGGCTTTCCATAACCATACTCTTCCCTCTAAATGTACGGGCAATGAATATAATTTATATTCAGGACACTCTCCAATTGTTTGATCTTTCAGCATTGCGCACTGGAGCCTGATGGGAGTTATGAGCAAATAGTAAGTGCATGGCATACTTCTAACCTCGGGTGACTTAGATGAAGAGCGTGTCAGACTCTCCAGTCAAAGGGAGTCAGAGACATTTATCAAATAAAATGCAAGCAAGCATTATTTGGCTTCTTTAATCCTCGGCAGAAGCAATAAGGTGCAGTGACAGTGTTTGATTTAGGGATGACACCTATGCTGAAACATTATCAGGAAGATTAAACGCTCGCGGCCGTCTCTCTCTCCGTTTGCCAATATGTTTTTGACTAATTTCCTTCGGAAGCCATTCCATTTTCATTAACAATAAAGGCCGGCTGTAAAAAGTTCCCTGCGCCTCTGCTGTCGTCACCGCTTTAGCCCTAAATTATAATGCGATGAACATGGGTGTTTATAATAAACGTCTGTCCGAGGAGACTTGCTGCGTCTTGGAACTGTCAGGAGGAGTCCTATATCTCGCCCTGTTTTTAGATCTATTCTCATAAGGGATCTTTAAACTTTAGCAACCTCCACATTTTTGTCAACCTAATATTTCAGTGTGACTTAGTTATTTCCATTTTATAATGAAGTGCGAGACTTTGATAAAGGGCATAAACTTGGGATTTTAAATTTAAAGAGACTGGGGCAGATTTACTTACCCGGTCCATTCGCGATCCAGCGGCGCGTTCTCTGCGGTGGATTTGGGTCCGGCCGGGATTCATAAAGGCAGTTCCTCTGACTTCCACCAGGTGGCGCTGCTGCGCTGAAGTTCCCCGTTATGCACTGAAGTACACCGGCCTATTCCTAGTGAAGGTAAGCGCGAGCCCCGAGACACTTTTTTTTTAAAAAAATGCGACGGTTTTTCCGACGGTTTTCGTTCGGCCACGCCCCCGATTTCCGTCATGTGCATGCCAGCACCGATGCGCCACAATCCGATCGCGTGCGCCAAAATCCCGGGGCAATTCAGGGAAAATCGGCGCAAAACGGAAATATTCAGGTAACACGTCGGGAAAACGCGAATCGGCCCTTAGTAAATGACCCCCAATGTCTCAGATGATTTTTTTTACTAGAGGCCCCAGGATTAGACTCATGTCTCCCTCCGAAGCTCTGGGGCCGTGTAACACCTCCCCTTACTGTCAGTCAATGTATACAGAGACTCAGTGGTGACTTAATGTCACTTCCATGAACAGGAATGCAAAACAGATTACTCGGGGTCACTAATGAGGGGGGATTCAAAGATCTAAGGACATTTAGAGAAAAAACTGAGAAAATAACATTTCTAAATACCCAGGTCGGCTCCAGGTATTAGTGGGCCCCTTTGCAGTGAACTCATGTGGCGGTACAGTCTCCTGTTCCCTAGCTTATCATCCCAAACAGCCCCTCATGGTTATTTTATATACAATGGTTTTTGATTGAGCCTAGAGCCCCTCAGGCTCATTTGCATAATTTTAAGAGCCCTTTTTTGTAAAAACCAGGGCCTAAAAAACTAAAAGAAGAGCAGATCCTGCCAAAGGGGGCACACACCAGTATGTCAGTGTGCTTGGTTTACAATCATTCATCCTGGTGGTAGATGTTCTTTAAAAGCACAGACCTCATAGACATGTTTTTTCTAGTATTCACCCGTTCTTCCTTGATATTATAACACTGTCTTACTAAACAAAGCCAAAACCACAGGGTCATTTTTCATAGAAGCTGTGAGTAAAAATACCAGAGTAGACCACTATGTGTGGGCATAATCCAAATGAGCAAATTCCAAAATTCTAAACTGAACAAATGAAACCCAATTTAGTTCATAGAATACATGTAAATCTGAGCTGCTGGATGCAAACATCAGGTCATCATCATTCTTCTAATCTGTTTGCATTCAGTTATTGATCTAATACAATTCTAGCGGGAGATGGCAGCCATCTTTGAGCGGTTTTCTGTCGGCCATCAAGGCTTTGTTAATTACAAGCAGTGGTTGGTAGATCCAGTAAAAAAACAAGCTTCTACAACTAATGCCACAAGAAATCTTATCTATGGTGAGATTAAATCTGAATCTAAAACTAGTTTCAATTATATCAGTTTTTTTCGTCTATAAGAATGAGAGTCAATCTGAAGGAGAATGAATCCACATTTTGGGTCATTAACCCCATAGCGCAATAAGACGTAACCTTACATCTTGCTGCGGATAGGGGAGTATGAAGAGGGCTCACAGGCTGAGCCCTCTTCATACTCACCGGGCATTTGCTTCATAATGAAGCAAATGCCCGTCATTAGCGCCGATCGCGGACTTTAACCCTTTGATCGCCGCCGGCAAAGCTGCATTAAAGAGCCGGTGGCGCGTGGGCGCCGCCATCTTGGCGCCGATCAACGCTCCTCGTGACTTCATCGTGGAGCAGCGATCCGTTGCCATGACAGCCTCGGAGCACACAAAGATCCGAGGCTATCATGATCTAGGCTATCTATTACAATGTGCGATCTGCACATTGTAATAGATGGTGTGCAAAATCCCCATATACTGCCATACTGTAGTATGGCAGTGTATGGTAGGATCAATCAGACAACCTAGGGTTAAAGTACCCTAGGGAGTCTGAAAAATAGTAAAAAAAAAAAAAATTATATAAAAAAACATAAAAACTCAAATCACCCCCCTTTCCCTAGAACTGATATAAATATAAATAAACAGTAAAAATCATAAACACATTAGGTATCACCGCGTCCGAAAATGCCCGATCTATCAAAATATAATAATCGTTTTTCACTGCGTTTAACCTCGTAATGGAAAATAGCACCCAAAGTCGCAAATGGCATTTTTTTTTAGAAAACTTTTTATAGAAAAAATTCTATAAAAAGTGATGGAAAGGTCGTACAGTCCTAAAAATAAAAGCATTGAAACGTCATCAAAAGTCGCAAAAAATGATACCACCACAGCTCCGTACACCAAAGTATGAAAAAGTTATTAGCGCAAGAAGATGGCAAAATGAAGAATTTTTTTTCTGTACAGGAGGTTTTAATTTTTGTAAATGTATGAAAACATTTTAAAACCTATACAAATTTTGTATCCCCTTGAATGAAATAGACCTGTCATTTGGGGCGCACAGTGAAAGATGTAAAAACCAAGTCCACAAGAAATGGCGCAAATGTGTTTTTTAATCATTTTCACTGCATTTAGAATTTTTTTCCCGGTTCCCAGTACACGGCATGGAATATTGAATACTACCACTACGAAGTGCTATTTGTTACACAGCTCTTTAAATGGAAAAATAAAAAAGTTATAGATTTTTGAATGTGGGAAGTGAAAAATAAAAACGCAAAAACGAAAAAGGGCCTGGTCCTTAAGGGGTTAATATATATAGTAAATATGAGTAACTATAGAGTGTCCAGTGATTATAAAAGGCCACACGGTATATGGTGGTCCTCATACATGGTTCTGGACATTAAAATGTATATGAGGAAGAAACGTAACTTATGGAGGAGCACAAGGTGCAGTTGCACCCAACCCAGGAGACTTATGGGGCCCAAAAGCCCTACAGGTGAACATAAGTACTATACATGATATGTTATAGTTGGTGTCCAAGTACTGACTTTGCTTCTGTTATTCTTCTGATGCAAGTTAACCAATTTTTACTGTGATCTACTGCCAGGAGGAGTAGGAAGGGGCAGGGGTGTAACAAGGAGAGGCAGGGCCCCATAACAGGCCCCACTTAAAAATATACATATTTGTATACTCACACATGAGAGTTACAATTACACATTTATACACTTATGTGCTTACATATAGATTATATACACACACATACAGTGCCATATAGAAAAACACAGCATATATACACACATACAGCGCCATATACAAAGGTACAGCATATATACACACATACAGTAAAAACACACACCATACACCGTATACACATACAGAATATACATCAAAGATACAGCATATATACATATATGTTAGTATACATATTATTCTGTACATCATGTAGCATAATGGGGCACATTTACTAAGGGTCCGAATTTTTCCAATTTGCGCCGAATTGCCCCAGGATTTTGGCGCACGCAAACGGATTGTGGTGCATCGGAGCCGACGTTTACGCGACAGAAATCGGGGGGCATGGCCGCCGGAGAACCCGACAGATTCAGAAAAAAATGTGAAATAAAAAAAAAAAAATGGGTCGCAAAAATTGCACTCACATACACCAAGACGGAGGAGGTGAACTCCAGCAGATTTCAGCGCAGCTGCGACACCTAGTGGACATCGGGCGCACGACCTAAGTGAATCCCCGAAGAACCTGAATCAACGTCGGAGAACGCGCCGCTGGATCGCGACTGGACCGGGTAAGTAAATCTGTCCCAATATGTATATAATGGTGCACATCCTCCATTTTTAAGTGTCAGGCTTGATGCCCTGAGACTGTGGGCCCCATAGCGGATGCTATGGCTGTTACCATTGTAACAGCCCCTGGGTAGGAATGTTGAGTAAGTCAATACAAGCAGAATAATAAAAATTAACTTAGCTGCCGATAGCAGCTGTCAGTCAGCTACTTCCTGTCCTGGAAAAGTACTTCCTGTAGAGATGCAGGATAATGGTCAGATTTTGATGTGGTATGACGTGATTCTCCGCTAGGATTATGGCAGTTATTGGTTTGCTTTTTTGGGAGCTAGAAGTTTGGAGACTCTTTCCTGACTTCTACACAGACACAAAGTAATTTTACACAATATTGTTGTATGGGCCCTTTAATGCAGCGCAGACCTAATCTACTGATGAAATCATTAAGATGTTGAGAAGTGTCATACTATATTCCTCCATATGATGCTTTAGCTACTGGGAAATGCATTAGTAGCTTACATCTCGCTTCTCTTCAATCGCTCTAACTCATTTAGAGAAATAAAAAAGACTAAATGGAAGTGTTCCTGTAATGAATGTGAAATACTCCGAAATGACAAATTACCGCTCCCCCTTACGTTCCTCCGGTGGATAATGTATACAAATGAAAGTTTCCTGAAGATGAACGGCATGACTAATCCTAAATTATTTAAGCCATGTAATGAAGGAACGAGGCGGCTTCTCCCGTCTTATGTTTATTCAATATTGCCGGAGAAGCGCTAGTTATTACAACTTGTGCTTGGAGTGTTTACTGAGGGTCATGCCAGTCTGGAGGGATCAATACCCAGGTGGCTGATTGAGTAGCACTTCTCCCTTGCAGCGCTGGGGTCCTGGGTTCGAATCCCACCCAGGTCAACATCTGCAAAGAGTTTGTATGTTCTCTCCGTGTTTGCGTGGGTTTCCTCCGGGTACTCCGGTTTCCTCCCACACTCCAAAACATACTGTTAGGTTGTTTAGATTGTGAGCCCCATGGGGACAGGGACCAATTTGTCATGCATTGTGCAGCGCTGCGTAATCTGTGTGCGCTATATAAATAAAGAATTATTATTATTATCTATTATTATACCCAGTATAGAAAACCTATTTCTGCCTATAGCCACAGCAAGTAGTCTTGGCTTATACTACACAAGCATCAATTTTTTTGAAACTTCCTCCTTAATTTACAATTTTTGAAAATTAAAAGTTGACCTGCATTACCGAGACTAGCCACCGCATAGAGAATGGAGTTGTTCTTCTGTATCCATTCTCTGTATTGATGCCAGTTCGGGAGGCAGCAGATTCTAGATGTCAGGGTGTCAGTTGTCAGATACCCACCAATCTGATACTGATGACCTTTACTATGAATATGTTGTCAAAAGCTAGAAGGTGGAAAAACCCTTCGAATGTATAGACCATAGAATAAGCCATGAATGTTTGAATCTGTGATTCTCCAACACTCAGGTCTCTTTTCAGTGTTCCAGTGAGAATTAAAGGGGTTTTGACCTAACTATTACTAATTATCGATAGGGTAACAATATTTTGAGCTTTTGAGTTTCAGGTTTCATATCTCCCCATCCACCACAGGTGAAAATGTGTGGCTACTAGAGATGAGCGAGCACTAAAATGCTCGGGTACTCGTTATTCGAGACGAACTTTTCCCGATGCTCGAGTGCTCGTCTCGAATAACGAGCCCCATTGAAGTCAATGGGAGACTCGAGCATTTTTCAAGGGGACCAAGGCTCTGCACAGGGAAGCTTGGCCAAACACCTGGGAACCTCAGAAAAGGATGGAAACACCACGGAAATGGACAGGAAACAGCAGGGGCAGCATGCATGGATGCCTCTGAGGCTGCTTAATCGCACCATTATGCCAAAATTATGGGCAACAGCATGGCCATGACAGAGTGACAGAATGAAGCTAGATAGCATCTAAAACATCCAATAATTGACCCTGAGACGGCATGCAGAGGCAGCGGCAGCAGCGGCAGGCTAGAGAGTGGCATGGCGACATACCCTAAATGGACTCAGGCTTCAAACCAATGGGTGGCAGAGAGGAACCAAAGGAGGTGAGCAAGAAGCACTCAAATAATATCGGTACATGATAAAAGTTTGCCAGTATATTTTGTGGATTACACAGCAGGGTGGCGACAAAGTTAACATGGAAGCCATGAAAACAACCCAAAATTCTGCCTGACACAGCTCGTTTGATAAGGGGACCATGTATGGAGGCAGTGAACTAGTAGTAGATTAAAGGTGCTGCAGTTAAAACTATGTTAGTTGGATCTTGGCATGGAGCTGGCGCTCCGCTGCCAGGCGAGCTTTCACCAATCCAATCCCCTGTCTCTAGGCTACTCCCCAAACAGCACTTCTAAGAACCTTTTGTATAAGATCAAGTGTAGTAGCGTTCTTATAAGTTTGGGATATGGCGGGTGAGGGGAATGTAAACAGATGCGCAAGAAGCGCTGAAATAATATCGGTAAATGATAAAAGTTTGCCAGTATATTTTGTGGATTACACAGCAGGGTGGCGAGAAAGTTAACAAGTTTGATGTGGAATGCCCTGTAATAGCTCTTGGGCGGTGTGCCTTTTATCGCCTAGGCTCAGCAGTTTGAGCACCGCCTGCTGTCGCTTAGCGACGGCACTGCTGCTGTGCCTAGAGCTACCGACTGATGGCGCCATGGCCACGGATGGTAATTCGGAGGAGGAGGAGGTGGAGGAGGGGTGGGAGGAGGAGGAGGTATACTAGGCCTTTGAGACCTGGACCGAGGTAGGCCCCGCAATCCTCTGCGTCGGCAGTATATGACCAGCCCCAGGGTCAGACTCGGTCCCAGCCTGCACCAAGTTAAGTGTAGTAGCGTTCTTATAAGTTTGGGATATGGCGGGTGAGGGGAATGTAAACAGATGCGCAAGAAGCGCATGATGCGCATGGAGCTGGCGCTCCGCTGCCAGGCGAGCTTTCGCCAATCCAAGCCCCTGTCTCTAGGCTACTCCCCAAACAGCACTTCTAAGAGAACCTTTTGTATAAGATCAAGTGTAGTAGCGTTCTTATAAGTTTAGGATATGGCGGGTGAGGGGAATGTAAACAGATGCGCAAGAAGCGCTGAAATAATATCCGTAAATGGTAAAAGTTTGCCAGTATATTTTGTGGATAACACAGCAGGGTGGCGACAAAGTTAACAACTTTGATGTGGAATCCATGAAAACAACCCAAATTTCTGCCTGACACACCTCGTTTGATAAGGGGACGATGTATGGAGGCAGCTATATGGACGACTTTTGGAGGTAGCAATGGAGACAACGTGTGGAGGCTGCTATGGAGACAATTTAATTTGGATAGTGCCTGTATGTGGCAGTCCAAAAAAGTTTTCAAACCAGAGGAGCAGGTAGGTGGCCCTCCAGAAAAATTAAATAGATTGAGTGCCTGTATGTGGCAGTCCAAAAAAGTTTTCAAACCAGAGGAGCAGGTAGGTGGCCCTCCAGAAAAATGAAATAGATTGAGTGCCTGTATGTGGCAGTCCAAAAAAGTTTTCAAACCAGAGGAGCAGGTAGGTGGCCCTCCAGATAAATGAAATAGATTGAGTGCCTGTATGTGGCAGTCCAAAAAAGTTTTCAAACCAGAGGAGCAGGTAGGTGGCCCTCCAGAAAAATGAAATAGATTGAGTGCCTGTATGTGGCACTCCCAAAAATTGTTTAAAACAGAGGACCGGGTAGGTGGCCCTCCAGAAAAATTAAATGCATAAAGTACTATAGCTAGAGCCAGTGGGCCCTGTCAAAAAATAGCCAGTTTCCTCTGCTTTAGTGTACAAAGAGGAGGAGAAGGAGGAAAATGAGGAGGAGGAGGAGTGGATAAATTATTCAGGTTGAGCTTCCTTCACCTGGTGGAGATTGGAAATTATGAGAAATCCAGGCTTTATTCATCTTAATAAGCGTCAGCCTGTCAGCGCTGTCAGTCGACAGGCGTGTACGCTTATCGGTGATGATGCCACCAGCTGCACTGAAAACCCGCTCGGACAAGACGCTAGCAGCAGGGCAGGCAAGAACCTCCAAGGCGTACAGCGCCAGTTCGTGCCACATGTCCAGCTTTGAAACCCAGTAGTTGTAGGGAGCTGTGTGATCATTTAGGACGATGGTATGGTCAGCTACGTACTCCCTCACCATCTTTCTGTAAAGATCAGCCCTACTCTGCCGAGACTGGGGACAGGTGACAGTGTCTTGCTGGGGTGACATAAAGCTGGCAAAAGCCTTGTAAAGCGTACCCTTGCCAGTGCTGGACAAGCTGCCTGCTCGCCTACTCTCCCTCGCTACTTGTCCCGCAGAACTACGCACTCTGCCGCTAGCGCTGTCAGAAGGGAAATACTGTTTCAGCTTGTGCACCAGGGCCTGCTGGTATTCATGCACACTGATGAAATGACGCTGAGTTATGAAAAAATAAACGTAAAATAAAAAGAAACTGCCAGACTGTGCCTAATTGAAATCCAACCCCTAATAAATTTTCCCACTTCGGTCTTTGCGATGGATATGTGCGTCACTAAGCGCTAAACACAGCGGTCGCAAGTCTCACTCCAAATTCCTGACAATTGGCTAGTATATGCACTGCAGCAAGGACAGCCACCAGCAGATCAACCAGAAATAAAATATATATAACGCTATTATAGGCGTAAGTAAGCCGTTTGGATTCTCCTTTGGCTATTTTCTAGCCAAGTATGAAAGCACACTGATGAGATGACGCTGAGTTATGAAAAAATAAACGTAAAATAAAAAGTAAATGGCAGACTCTGCCTAATTGAAATCAAACCCCTAATAAATTTTCCCACTTTGGTGTTTGAGGTGGATATGTGTGTCACTAAGAGCTAAACACAACGGTAGCAAGTCCCCCTGCAAATTCCTCACAATATGGTACTAGCTGCACTACTAGTGCCAGCAAGCCCAGCCACAAGCAAACAAAAAAAAAAAAAAGTATAACGTTATTGTAGCCCTAAGAAGGGCTGTTGGGTTGTTGTAGAATCACTCCTGCCTAACAGTAAGCTAATAGAACACCCTAACGCTTTCCCTGAGCAGCAGCAGCTCTCTCCCTAGCGGCATCCAGACAGAGAATGATCCGAGCAGCGCGGGCAGCGGCTAGTCTATCCCAGGGTCACCTGATCTGGCCAGCCAACCACTGCTATCAACGTGTAAGGGTACCACGTCATGCTGGGTGGAGTGCAGAGTCTCCTGGCTTGTGATTGGCTCTGTTTCTGGCCGCCAAAAAGCAAAACGGCGGGAGCTGCCATTTTCTCGAGCGGGCGAAGTATTCGTCCGAGCAACGAGCAGTTTCGAGTACGCTAATGCTCGAACGAGCATCAAGCTCGGACGAGTATGTTCGCTCATCTC